>NW_026552678.1:25000-47281 GCF_027596085.1 Anoplopoma fimbria | reverse complement strand
TCCCTCTGCTGATTCACTGTCTGCAGGTATTGTGGTAACAGCATAGAATGAATTTGATACAAATACAAGTAAATATGATATAAAGTAAACATAATAACATGTCTTCAATGTTTATCATTGCTGTAAAGACGATGAGACAGTTATACAAATATATAATGAAGGAAACACAGATGTAGCATCACCTGAATCCACAGCAGGTTGAGTGGTTGTAGTAGCTGGATTCAAATCAGAAATATTGAAATGTGAATTACACATAACATAAAGATGGAAGTAAAATGTAAAGGTACTGTAACAATAATGAATAAGATAATGTGAAGTTACCTGTGCTCGGGCCACGAACGGTTTCTGCAGAAAGACGACAGAAAAAATAATTAAATTGTTGGTGAGACTGGGGGCCAGTGGTCGCAAGTTACTGAGTACATTTACTTGATTAAAAAGTACAGTGCTTAGGTACAAATCTGAGGTACTTGTACTTTTCTTTTATGCTACTTTCCACTCCTTCTCCGATACATTTATCTGACAAATGTAGTAACTTTACAAATTATTATTTGTTTATACAAAGAAACTGAAGCCAGTGTTTAATCAATAAGTCGATTGACACAAAATGTAAATGTAAATCTAACTTTTTGCTGGTTCCAGATGTAATGTTAATATTAATGATGTTTATTAACAATGTTAATAATGTAAATGTACCAGAAATTATGTTTATAATGTTAATGTTTAGTAACAATGTTAATAATGATAATGTATATGTGATAATATAATGTTAATATTGTTAATGTATCAGTAATAATGTTATACATGATAATATATTCATAATAAAGATAATGTATCAGTATGTAATAGTAATAAAGGTTATAACGTTAACGTATTAGTAATAATGTTGAGGTCTGGGCTAAATAACACAAGTGAAGCTGTCACTTTGGGCTCTGGGTAATTTCACATTATTTTCACTATGTTTACAAAACAATATTTAATGGTTAAAATCATCTTTACAGAGGTCTGTTACCTTTAACATCTCCACAGAGGCTTTCACACTCCTTCACAGTGGTGAATATGTTCCCATTAGACGCACTGCCTTTGAAGTAGAATCCTTCACACCTCCAACTCGACACATTGTAGAAGAAGAAGTTGTGCTTGGGGCTTTCTTCTGTGGCAGGTGAGTCGTAACTGATGGGCATTGGAGGTCTTTGTCCATGCTCCACGGGCCGATAACACAGATCTGAAGGGACAAAGATGGAGGGAGTATATTTAAGATATTTAGCAGACAGGAAGGTCTTTGGTGTCCTTGAAACGTCCCACAATCTGTGTATTAAAGAGGTCTCTTACACTTTTGATTGCAGAGAGCTTCACAGCCCTCCTGGGTATGGAATGTGTTCTCGTTGGGCCCACAGCCGCTGAAGAAGCGCTCACACCTGAAACTGCTGCTGTTGTAGAAGAATCTGGGAATCCCAATCTGGCAGCTGCTGTATGAAGTCATATTCTCAAAGTCATGACATCGGAGGACTGGAGGGAGAAGAAGAGACGGCACAACCAGATTAGTCTCGCATCGCTTGTTTTCATTAATCAATCCTTTTTTGGGGCATGGCCCAGTCCTCCTTAGTTACTGTTGCTAACCTCTCAGTCTTTATGTTCTCTCATGGTACTTATATTCTTTACAATAGTCACGTCTGCAGAGCCCTGGACGGGACATAGAGGGGCTAAAATATCAAAGGTAAAAAAAAATATATGTTGTTCAGCAAAACCTTTGCTATCTAGCTAGAGTAGCTTTTAGAACAGTAATGTAGGGTATTGCATTTTTGTGAATTTACTGTTTATCAAATCACAAATCAGACGCATTAGCTAGCTCACCCCGTTGTCTTAGCTTTACATTTGAGGCCAATCTCAAAATAAAATCTATGAACCTCTCCCACATGTGTGCACTCCAGCGTCGTGGATGTTTCCAGGTTGCTGAACTGACCCGGATGTGCATTGACCTTTCTTTGTTCTTTTTCCTTTTTTTTTAACATGAGCAAATTTAGGGATCATTTGCAAAAGAAAAGTACTTTTTGTTATTTTTATCGTTGATTCTTTTCCCCCTTCATGTCCCTTCTGGTCCAATGCTATATCAAACTTTTAGTTAAACCAGTGCAGAAGAAGAAGAGGTGATTAAAAGAGATCAAATACTGGAAAACCACTCTGAGAACATGATGCAATTATGACTTTCGTTTTAGTTTCATGTATTAATGTCAGGGGAGGTGACGGTGTCCTCATATGGTTTTTACGTCTGTCGCTATTTTTAGAGTCTTCAGTGCGTCTCCATCCACCTGGTTTCATGCCAACCTGAAACCTTCCTCCCATTAATACATGAAACAACCAGTCATGTCTTATCTTACCTTTACATAATAACGTAATATTCATTATTTAAGCCACTTCCTTTGTTCTGTAGAGACGTTTAACAGCAGTTTTTATCGCATTCAGAAACATTGCAGTTAGATGTTATCAAGACTTCTGATCCTGAGTTGTCTCTCCAACAGTCAAGAACAGAATTCAAGCATCACATTAACAAACAACCCATATTTGCATCGAAAGCCCGTAAACAGAATCCTGTGAACACTCTGAATCCATCTCACCTTCGTCCCTGCTCTTGGGGTAAACGGTGATCTTTTGGCTGGGATCTCGGGGGTGTGAATGTGGGCCCTGGTTCATACAGTTGACCAGCAGACACTGAGCTGAGCCGTTCACCATAGTGGACACCACGGCCATGTGGCAGCCTGGTTCTGCTACGCAATCCAGCCGGCATCTTGTCTCATCCTTTATCTCTGGCAGCCGGATCAGATTGTAGATCCCGGAGACGAGGCACTGCGCTGGATCATGGTCATAAGCCAGACCGGGCCGAACCAGGAAACCCACTGCCAGCAGGGAGAACCAGAACCCAAACAGACCCTTCTCAATCATGGCTTCAGTCCAGAAATGTTCAGCTCTGAGGATCTGAGGAAAGGTTTTCTAGTGTTTCTGCTGCGTGTTGAGGCTGATGAGTTCTCACTTGGTTGTGTTCTGGGTTTGTGTTGAGTAAATGAAACTTAAACCTGAGCCCTACCCACTCTGCTCCTTCACAACACATTCCTCTTCAACAGAACTAAAAGTCACCGAACATGTTGTAATGTTGTCATAGTTTGAGAGGGAGTTGTCTCTTTGTTTCACTTTAGAGGTGTTGAGTGACTGACCCATCAGGGGTAGTGTTGTTGGCGGCTGTGGCACATGAGGTAGAGCGCTTGTCCCGTAACCACAAGGTTGGTGGTTCAAACCCCTCTACCGGCAACATGCCGAGGTGTCCTTGAGCAAGACACCTAACCCCAAGTTGCTCCCCGGCGCTTCATTGCAGCCCACTGCTCCTCCGGGATGGGTTAAATGCAGAGAAATAATTTCCCCATTGTGGGACTAATAAAGGATTGATTATTATTATTATTATTATTATTGGGAATGATAGTGCAGCACATGTCTCCAAACATTGCACAAACACCCCCTTTTTCTGCTAGGAGCATGTCTAGGGCCATCCTATTTTGCACTGTCATCAGGGATGTTGGGGCCAATTGTTCTGCTATCCCGGCAATCCCATCTCTAGTCATGTTGGCAAGACGCAGGACATTATAGTGGACATAATTTATTCTGTCTACATTTTTGCTTGGAGTGACGGGGAAGAGGGCCGATATTAATGGCAGATTCTCAAATACTGCAGCTACCTGATCTACTAATTTGAACTCATTTGGGACTCCGCGGGGACGCCAATCGCATCTATGTATGTTGTGCTTCCGGACGTAACATCAAAGGGGTCTGTACTGCGCTTAGCTAAGATGTGCCTTCGCCTACGTCTTACGAGGGAGTTGGAAGTTGTTTCTGACTCCACTAATTTATTTCCTATTAATGTTAGTGGCACTGTTAACCTGACCACCGCACATAAGCCTGTTGTCTCAGCCTGTATGCGTACAACTAGTCTCTGATCCCCACAGTAATAGTATAGCCCTCCCCTGGCCCATGAGCCAATCTCTGAACCATTACGTGTTTCGTTACACCATGATTGGTCTATTGCGCCTACGTTAACCTTAGCGCTGCTTGAGGTGAAATTATAAAATATACCTACCCGGTGAGCCTTTCTGTGGAAAAAATGAGCTTCCCCTTTTGTATGATTGTTGACTGGGGGAAAGACAGAGGCTAGAGTTGTACAATTAGTGGGAGTTGCTTCATGTGTCAGACCCATCATGCAGGCATAGCCCGCGGGGTCCGCAGTCGGATACAGAGGGGCGGGTTCAGTATAAAGCCTAGGTCTGGCTCTGGCACACGCTAGGCAATTGGATCCCATTTTGTTGTCCTGCGCTTGAGCTGCTACCCATTTTAGCCATACGTTATCTGCTCCAAATCCTGTTGACATCTTTATTACTTCTAGGGGTGTGAGTTTGGTGTAGTCTTGGGTTAAAACAGCTATCTCATTTGTTTCCTCCTCCTCTGATGGAGTAGGAGGGTCGGTGGTAGTGCTAGCGGAGGCCGGTGGGTCGTGAAAGTTCAATTGAATTGTGGCCAATGGGTCTATGCCACAACAACTATTTTGTCCTTTGTACAGTTCAATTTGTCGACTGACAGGGTTATGGGATTCTGTGAAGAGCTAAAATCACGTTGCAGGTGAATCTTAGACCAGACGCTAGTTCCATAATCAGCTACCCCCTCCTTGGTGGCTACGTGGCCATTTGGAATCCAGCGACCTGTATATGTGACTACAGCACCCCACCCAGGACACCATTGGCCTTTGCTGAGGCCAGTGTTCTCACAAGATTTCATGGCCTCGTTAGAGTAACACAGGTAAACGTCATATCCCCTCCAACTACTTGGGTACTTGCCGCAGTCTATTACATCACATAAGTCGAATGTGAATGAGGTAGTGGAGCCTCGGGTGTAATTTAGCACTGTTTTGGCCCCGCAAGCCTTTCCGTGATTTGGAGAGCTGGTTGATCGCCTGCTACGGTGGCGCTGTGTTTGGTTGTGCGGTTGTGAAGTTAAATTGCTAAATTCTGATTTAGTAGAATTGTTTAACGAGGGGTTTGAATGAGCGGGCTCTGTTTGGTATCCCCTTTCTAATCCCCATAAGAGTAAGCCCATGCTGCACACATTGTTTTGGTCCCACAACCCACCCCTTTCCAGGTGAACGGTCTCCGCCTCCCTGGGGGCTCGTCAGGGTCCCCCAGGCACCTCCTCAGCTGTCGCTGCATTTCTCAAATTTGTTCGGACCTCTGTCAGTGTCCTGTCAGGTGTCGGAGCTGGGGCACAATGTGTCAGGTGGTGCCAAGGAGCGCCTGATTTACCTTTGACCTGGACCGAGTGTGACGTAACTTCCTTCACTTCGTACGGTCCAGTCCACCTGGGGTCAGTCCACTTTCGTTTGTGAACTTTGACCCTGACCCAGTCTCCTACTTTTACCTTTGATGGCTCTCCTTCCGCCGGGACGATCGCCTGGGCTCGAACAACCTGGTTAGAGAGCTGTGGTGAGAGATGTTAGTGCATGCAAATAGTCAGACATCTCAATCTGACACACATCCAGAGGTGGCATATGACCTCCATCTCTGGGTGGACCTGGCATAACTCTACCAGTCAAAATTTCGTGTGGGGAGAGGTGTGTTCCTCCCCCTGGCGATGATCTCATTGCCATCAATGCCAGTGGGAGGGCCTCTACCCATGTTAACTTGGTACCTGCACATGTCTTGGCTATTTTAGCCTTCAATGTTTGATTAGCTCTTTCGACCAGACCCTGTGATTGTGGATGGTACACTGAGCCAAACTTGTGGCTGATTCCCAGGCTTAGCTCTACTTTTTCCAGCATTTTGTTATTGAAATGTGTTCCGTTGTCGGATCTAATGCATCGTGGCAACCCGTAGCGCGGGATCAACTCTGTCTGCAACCATTTCATAACTGACTGTGCATCTTCTTTTTGGTGGGGATTGCTTCTACCCACCTTGAAAATCTGTCTACCATTACCAACATGTATCTCTTTCCTTGTACTACATTATCTGCTCCCATGTCTGTATAATCTATACTGATGTCTTGGAAACAGGCTGATGGTACCGGATATGATCCCATAGGGGTCTGCTCCTGAGTGGAGGGAGGGCAGAGCCTGCACCAGACTAGTGAGGTCAGCAAAGCTAAATGGTATGAACTGCAGTCCTGGTCGACCCCCTGTGGCTGGGCGGAGAGGGTAGGCGCCGGCGTGGTGCGCGGTCAGCTCTTGGTCCATTCCCCTCTTCTGCTGAGCAATTCGGGATGAGCGGCGTGGTGGTGGTTTTCTTACGACTGTTCCCTTCAGAAGTCCTTCCACTCGATAGTGACCAGGATGTTCTGGATGGATGAGCTCTCCTGTGACTCCCCTTCTTCCTCATCCTCATCATCCTCCGAATGTAGCTGTAGCCCGAGTTCACGCATCAAGGTGTCGATTTCATCCAGGAGGGTGGTGCACTGTTGATCTATTCTTCGTTGCTTCCTCTCCTGTGGCGTGAGAGCGTACGTAGGTATAGTACGTCCTTCGTTGGACTCTGAGTCACTGTGCGGGTTATAGAAGTGGTTCCGCTCCCATTCTTCTTTTGGAGTGTCTTGTTTCATCTGTTGGTGTGGGCTGAAGGGAGGGAGTGGCTGTGGGTGGTGGTGGGGTGGTGCTGACCAAGGTATTGACCAAGACAACCCCTTTTTCCACCCCCCTCTTTCAGCTCCCGATTGCTGGCGACAAGGCTGCCCGTCCCCTCCGCTACTCGATTCTCTTGAGGAGTCACGAGTTGGAGGCTGGGGTGTACCATCTGCCGGTCCTGTCCCTCTGTTTCTCTCTCTTTCCATTAGGTGTACTTTTTCCGTCAACGCCTCTACCTGCTCTGTGAGTACACCTAGGCCCAAGGAGCTGTTTGGCAGGAGTGAGACAGGCAATTCGTCCACTAATATGGCGCTGCCAGGCTCCAGTTCCAGCTGTAGTTGCCCTTTGCCTGTCAAGCAGCCACTTCGTACTGCCAACAGTGGTGCTTGTAGTGCTGCTCCGTCACCGCTGGGGGCGCTGGCCGTTGATGGGGAATATGGGGAGGCGACTGCACTGGTTCCTCGGGGAGGGGCGGGTAGAGGGTTGTTGGTTTTTCTTTTTCTTTTTCTTCTCCTTTGTCTTCTCCGCTCTTTCGCACGGGAGCCATTAGTGCATTCCAACCCCTTTTCTCAGGCATTTGGAGGTCCACACGTGTCGCCATGCACATTGTCGCTGCCAGATCTCCCACCCTTTCTTCCTCTTGCTTCATTCTACGGGCCTTTTTCAATTTGCTCGTAAAAAAAAAAGGTGGCATCCTTTATCATCTTTTTCTGCTTTCTCTGCTTCTTCCCGTCGGGTTTCCAACTCTTCCCTCATTTTCTGTATTTTTGTCATCGTCGGGACTTCCGGTAACCTGTTGCCTCTATCCGTCCATCTTCTTTTCACATCCTCCCATACCTTTTTATCTGTCTTCCACTGTCCTTTTCCCCACAATCTTCCAACTCTTTCCTCTAGATCTTTTGTCAACTGTTCCACATAACTTCCACTAGGTGGCTCTCCTTCTATCCTTGTCTGTCACTTCCTTATATCTCTCTGTTCAACCTTCTTCCTCACCACTGCTAACACGACAGTCCTGTTATCCTTTACAATGTATTTTCCTTCCAATCGATTTTTATCAATTTATGAACGATTCATACTCACACTCAGTACTTCTGATCAAATTTGGTTTTACTATCGACAATATGCAGAATTTACTGAAATAGGTTTCTGCTTACCTTTGTTTACACGGAAAAAACAGCATCAGATCTCATGACCATGACTTCTGTTTGAAGAACCGGAGATAAAAACACTCACACAGATTCAGGAAACATTTATTTACAGCATTTTCAAAATAAAACGACCAAGTCAGTTTAGAAAGGTTTTGGAACTCTGACCTGATAAAAAAGATGTAGGCGTTAATTAAAGCATGTTCCATTGACAATAAAACTCCTTTAGTTAAAAAAAGTGCAGAGGAGTCTTTTAACCCGACAAGCTGATCTGGAATCAGACTGTTGGTCGGTCTAGACGTAAGCTTTGGAGCTGCTGCTGTCTGAGGCCGGAGCTGCTCTGTAGATCTTCTGTCCTTGACTCGTAGAGGAGAAGTTATATGAAAACTGCCTGCAGAAGAAAACGGGAGATCTCTCATTTACAAAAGATAGACGACAATCAGAAAGAGAGATTACTGCAAACCATCATCTGTTAAGCTGTTTCATTATTTGGTAAATGAAAGCGAGACCCAACCAGGTGTCCTGTGTCCAGGCCCACGGTCCTCTACAGGAACGTACCGCGTGCTGCGTACCGCGTGGTGTGTAACGTGTGCTGCGTACCGTGTGCTGCGTACCGTGTGGTGTGTAACGTGTGCTGTGTACCGCGTGGTGCGTACCGTGCAGAGGCAGCAGAGGAAGTCCTCCTGCAGGAGCAGCAGAGCAAAGACCCTCCCAGTATGGCCAGACAGGAGGCCGCCCAGCCCAGATACAGACCAGTACCCAGCTCGAACCTACAGCACCAGAACACTCAGAGTCAGCGGCAGGAAGTGACTCACATCACATGACTCACATTAGACACCCGGAAAAAAATGGGATTTCTTAAAGAAATCTGGCAACAAAGTGACACAAAATACATTGACTGGATTTTAAGTACTACAACGTTAAGCAATAATTAACCATCTGAACCCCAAAAGGAAAAGCATGTTTTATTCAAACAATCACCAAAACTACAACGTTATATAACAAAGCCAGAAGCTGTAAAAACCGTCATGATCATCAGATTTTCATCTTTAAGACGGTCCTTGAACACATCATATGTGACATGTGTTGAGAGCGACTGACCTGACCCCTCCATACAGAGGGTCGTAGAAGTCCTGGATGACTCTGGCAGCATACCAGGACACTGCAGTCAGAGTGAAGACACCTGAGGAGGAGCAGTCATTAAGATATGAGGACATGACATGAAGACATGAAGATATGAAGACATGAGGACATGAAGATATGAAGATATGAAGACATGAGGACATGAAGATATGAAGACATGAGGACATGAGGACATGAGGACATGAAGATATGAAGATATGAAGACATGAGGACATGAAGACATGAAGACATGAGGACATGTAGACATGACAACATGAGGACATGAGTGTCCCTCCATCTTTATGTATTAATCTCCTATTTATGCACATTACTGACTTTGCTTCTTCCCCGGAGTTTTTGTGCTTTCTCGCCTCGCAGGTTCCCATGAATCAGGGTTATATCTGGACCGTGGTCGTGCCTCCTGCTGAGGCCCTGCTGACACCCACTGCTACTACCATTATTATTATTATTATTATTATTATTATTATTATTATTATTATTAGTCACATTACTATTATTATTCCCTATTTCATTATTTAAATTCTACTATAGTCATTGCTGCTTTTATAAGTAGTCTTATTGTTTCCTTGGTTACTCTGCTTACTACTCTTATTATATGAATCATTTATGTCATATACATTGAATGTGTTGTATCTCTGTTATGCTGTTCATTCTGTACACATGACATCTATTGACTTCTGTCCATCCTGGAGAAGGATCCCTCCTCTGTCGTTCTCCCAGAGGTTTCTTCCTTTTTTCTCCCTGTTAAAGGGGTTTTTAGGGGAGTTTTTCCTGTGCCGATGTGAGGGAAGGACAGAGGAGGTGAGGGTCTAAGGACAGAGGAGGTGAGGGTGTAAGGACAGAGGATGTGAGGGTCTAAGGACAGAGGAGGTGAGGGTGTAAGGACAGAGGATGTGAGGGTCTAAGGACAGAGGAGGTGAGGGTGTAAGGACAGAGGATGTGAGGGAAGGACAGAGGATGTGAGGGTGTAAGGACAGAGGATGTGAGGGTCTAAGGACAGAGGATGTGAGGGTGTAAGGACAGAGGATGTGAGGGAAGGACAGAGGATGTGAGGGTGTAAGGACAGAGGATGTGAGGGTCTAAGGACAGAGGAGGTGAGGGTGTAAGGACAGAGGATGTGAGGGTCTAAGGACAGAGGATGTGAGGGAAGGACAGAGGATGTGAGGGTGTAAGGACAGAGGATGTGAGGGTCTAAGGACAGAGGATGTGAGGGTGTAAGGACAGAGGATGTGAGGGTCTAAGGACAGAGGAGGTGAGGGTGTAAGGACAGAGGATGTGAGGGAAGGACAGAGGATGTGAGGGTGTAAGGACAGAGGATGTGAGGGTCTAAGGACAGAGGAGGTGAGGGTGTAAGGACAGAGGATGTGAGGGAAGGACAGAGGATGTGAGGGTGTAAGGACAGAGGATGTGAGGGTCTAAGGACAGAGGAGGTGAGGGTGTAAGGACAGAGGATGTGAGGGTCTAAGGACAGAGGATGTGAGGGAAGGACAGAGGATGTGAGGGTGTAAGGACAGAGGATGTGAGGGTCTAAGGACAGAGGATGTGAGGGTGTAAGGACAGAGGATGTGAGGGTGTAAGGACAGAGGATGTCGCATGTGCACAGATTGTAAAGCCCTCTGAGGCAAATTTGTAATTTGTGATTTTGGGCTATACAAAATAAACTGAATTGAATTTAATTGAATGATGACATGAGGACATGAAGACATGAAGATATGAAGACATGAGGACATGAGAACATGAAGACATGAGGACATTAGTTGAACCCCTTCCTGACGTACCGGACAGGATGAAGAGGACTCCTCCGCTCAGGGCGATCTGGTCCTTGACGTGATCCGGGGTTCTGCCGATCTTGGTGCACTTGAGTCCCAGAACGGAGACGATGGCGGCGGCCAGACCGACCAGCAGGGACAGGATCATCAGAGCCCTGCAGGCCTGCAGGTGAGCTGGAGACCAGGACCAAGAACACAACCACAGTCTGGTGTGAGGAGCTCAATAAAGTTTTATTCAAACTGGTTTTGTAAACATGTAAATGTAAAACATGTTTTAAAAGAGTTTATTAATGTTTTTATCAGAGATGGTGGACGTTAACGTTTACAGAGTAGCACTGTGTTCTGACAACCTTTATATATTAATATAATATAATTCATGGATGGGATCGGTACTCACCCGGCAGTCCCAGAACCGTCTTGAACCGGCTGCACTGAAGGGAACCCAGCGACGTGGCGGCGCAGCTCATCCACAGACCTTCAAACTGCCACTGACTGCTGCTGACCGACTCCATCTGACTCCTCACCTTCCACACCTGAGAGGAGGTGCAGCTGGACTGCAGACACCAGGACACCACGCCCAGGACCAGACCCACAACCTGCAGGCCCACCGCCATGCTGCTCAGCGTCACCGTGCACACCTGGAGAGACCTGGAGACACCTGGAGACTCCTGGAGACACCTGCACCTACAACAAGCACATTTGTCAATAATCACAGGTGGGGTTCCCCAGGGTTCTGTTCTGGATCCTTTGTTTTTTCATTTTACATGCTAATATATAGTGTTGTAACGGACCGTTATTGATCCCTGATCTTACTGATCCCCCTTAAGGATTAAATCCACAGTTTAACGTTAACCACCACAGTGTAAATAAAGTTTTACTGACGATCGTTATCCTCCAATATTCAGTAAAATATGAGATCAGGACTTCATTTATGCTTCTCTAGTCTCTGATCTCTGATAATGTTACATTGTGAACAACCAATCTGTGTTTAAACCAACAGGAGAGCTAGTAACGTTAGCAGCACCGCTAACGGCTAACAGGAGGAGAGCTAGTAACGTTAGCAGCACCGCTAACAGGAGGAGAGCGTTAGCAGCACCGTAACGTTAGCAGGAGGAGAGCTAGTAACGTTAGCAGCACCGCTAACAGGAGGAGAGCTAGTAACGTTAGCAGCACCGCTAACGGCTAACAGGAGGAGAGCTAGTAACGTTAGCAGCACCTCTAACAACAGGAGGAGGTTCAGTTCAGTTACATTATGATGCGTTCAGGCTCTGTTCAGTTAAATGAGTATTGTCTGAAGGTAAATTATAATGTTATCATGATGTGTTCACATGTAATCTGTAAAATGTAGTGTTGGTGATGAACTAGAATAAATCCAGTAGTTTGAAGGAGATGTTTTCACATTAATATAAAATAGATATTAGAGATGAATTATGATGTTTAACTTCCTAACACTAGCTCTAATAATAATACATCATTAAAACTAATAATGAAGAGATCTGTTTTAATCCACAAAAATACAATCTTTTATTTCTTTATTAATTTAAATTACTATAACAAAGTAAAAGTATATCATTTAGTATTTTTGATGGTTTACTGACTTCAGAGCGTTGAAATGAGTCTGAATCCTTGTTGCCCAGCTGCTATAATCACAACAAAGGGATCTGTATCTGACAATATGGATCATTAATGATCGGTAAATAAAACCTGATCAGGGATCTAAAAGCTATATTTTATAAATGTTTTCTTACGTGCTGATCCGATCTGTGACCTTTATGATCCGATACACCTCTAACAATATGTCCGTCAAAGTCACGTTTATGAACCACATGACACACACACACACACACACACACACACACACACACAAACCTTTTACCTTAAAACAGGAGTGTCTTTAACAACAACCCCAAAAACAGATTAATATGAGTGATTTCTGATTTTACACATTTACACGGGTTTGTTAAAAACACACGTCATGATTTTATGAAGTAGTTCAGGCTAACGCCCCCCGTCAGTAAACTGATCTCTTTGTTTTGCATTCATGAACCATTATTAACAATAATGTGAAATAATAGAATATTGTCTATATTTCCATTTCGTTTCAAGACCAGATTTTAGACATGAACTGATATGTTCATTAAAAATATTCAAGATTCAAAATCTGTTTTCTTTCTTGGTAAATAATTAAAATGACCCTTTGTTCCATTTTGACCTTTAAAACAAAGTAAATCATATCTTGACTTCATGTCAGAGAATAAAGTGACAGTTTGAAACCAGCAGAGTCCATAAATTGGAAGTAAAAGCAGCTTTCTGTCTCTTTCTGTCTCTTTTCTCCAAAAACCAGACCTCTAACTTGTAGTTCTGACCAGCTGAGACATCGGACCTCATCACTGAAGTCCTCCGTGAAGAACCAGACCTCCGTTCTTACCGTCTGAAGGCTGAAGGTTCTGGGTCTCTGCTGTCGGTTCTTCTCTGTAGCAGTTGGTCCGGTCAGCTTCAGAGACATGTGGTCTCAGTGTGGACCTGGTCTGAGGTCTGATGGGGGTCAATGAACCTCCGGACCGGCGCTGAACACACAGCGTTATTGACGTACATCAACCTCAGAGTTTCACCTCCACCCTGTTTGTGAGGAGTCACTTATCTGTGAGAGTTATGGAAATAGCAATGATGATATTTGTGACAATAACTGTAATAATGATAAATCTCGATTGGACGACATGTTGTAATTTGATTATTATAATTATTAAAACATTTATAATAACTCCTCCTGTTGAATCCTTCACTCTTCCTAATTCATTGGACAGTTAACTGGAGTTTAAATAAATAATAAAATAAATGACAGCAATTTAATACCCGTTTAAATTCTGTATTTTATGACAGACAGTTCTTCTGCTGAGTAACAAAAATCTTGATTATTTTGTATTTTTACAGGATAAAAAAATATAAGAAAAGAGATGAAATGAAAAGTGAAAAATCTGGAAGACGTCAAAAAATTCATCAACTTTTCATATTTATGTATACTTATATATGCACATCAATGTTTCTGTTTGTGCATTAACTGTCTCACAGTGTGTATTAGTGACAGTGAATACATTATTATTATTATGAGGTCCAGTCACACAGATAAACATCTGTATATAGAAACCAGACTGTGAGACTGTTTGTGGACTTTAAACTGTCTGTTTATCAAACTGACTTCATGTTTGCAGATCAGTAAACTGTTAAATGGAGACAAAAGTAAAAACTCCTTTACTTTAACTCCAAATCACAACCTTCAGAATAAAAGCTTTTTAACAAACGGATCAGGATTCACAAATACTCTTAAATGTCAGTAACTTGAAACAATCAGAGTAACTTGTAACAGTTGGAGTAACTTGTAACAGTCGGAGTAACTCGAAACAGTCGGTCTGACCTAAACTATGAATCATCAGATGGCTGTAGAACAGACAGAGGAGAGAAGAACACTGTTTCCTTCATGAAGAAACAGGCGGATAGTTCAGTGTTCCTGCAGAGAACCAGCCGGTTCACGTTCATCTTGATTCTCAAAGAACAGAACAGTCGTTAAAGCATCGCCTCACATCATTTATTTAAAAGAAAACCAGCAAACATAAATAAACAGTCAGAACCTCCTGGTTTCAGAGTCAGAACCAGAGGGAACCTTAATGAGAACCTGATACAGTGTTTATGTTATTTCAATATTTATCATAGAACTCTGCAGAATCATGGACAGGCTTTAAATAAACCTTTAAATTAATCCATGTATTGTTGTTTTAAGTTTTATTAAAGTTTCATTCCTGACATCTTCTTGGACGGTGGACATTATTTGTCTCTAAAAATCAAACAAACGTGAACAAAAACAGACAAATAAATCTGAGTCCTTCATGTTATGTTTATAAATACGAACATGAATCATCACCAGACGTCCTAGGGAAGCCAAATGGTGCAGCGAGCCGGCCTCTGTCTGTACAGTTTATACATCTTTACATGTTGTTTTTTCCCAGCAGCCCCGGTGTTTCAGCGTCCTACACGGCGCCTCCTCCGTCAGCGCCTCCTCCACCAGAACCTCCTCCGGTTCTCAGGTCGTGCCAGAGTTTAACAAAAGGTTCTCGGTTCTTCCAGATCAACTCGTGACCGAACATGATGTACCAGCTGGAGGAGACAGAGAGCATGATGGGAACTTATTTATGAATATGAGGAAAACTCTGGAGAGTAAAAGGATCAACAGTGACTCACACTCCAAACAAGGCTCCTCCTAAATGAGCCGCGTGGTCAAAGAACTTCCATCCCATCACCACACCTGCCGTATCCATGGCGATGATGGCCTTTAGAGCCTGGAGAGAGAGAGAGAGAGAGAGAGAGAGAGAGAGATTAATGGTGTCTGTCCGACAGGTGAAGCAGGTGTAAGCTGGTGAAGCGAGTCTTACGTTGGCCGCGGTGAAGGTGAACATGGGGAGGAAGATGATGGCCAGTTTGGCTTCTGGCATTTTGGTGCAGACGGCAGCCAGAACGGTCATGATGGCTCCAGACTGAGAGAGAGAGAGACAGAGAGAGAGAGACAGAGAGAGAGTGAGTGAGACTGGACCTTGTGGGGGATTTCACATCATTTATCAATACTTTTTGTTTTTGACACTTTTTACTTATATTCCCCCATATTTTTACTAATCATTACTAATATTTTCAGACAATATTTTGTAGAGATTTCTCACTAATATTTTACGTATTATTCTAATAGAGGTGTTCTCAACCTTTGATGCTTTAAATAAAGAAGATTGACTTTCCTACAATCTATGAGTTGTGAGCAGTTATTGATCTGAGGGAGGTCTGATGAAGGAAAATCTATCCAGGAGACATAATGATGAGTTTTGTCTGGTTAATACTTACGGCTCCCAGAGACGGACCGAACCTCCCGGTGGCCGTCTTACACACATAACTGAAAAACGTAGAAACAACACCTGAAAAATAAAGGAAACCAACAATCTGTAACAGGAACGGATCAACACAGGAACGGATCAATACAGGAACTGATCAATACAGGAACGGATCAACACAGGAACGGATCAATACAGGAACTGATCAACACAGGAACTGATCAACACAGGAACTGATCAACACAGGAACTGATCAACACAGGAACTGATCAATACAGGAACGGATCAATACAGGAACTGATCAATACAGGAACTGATCCTGTGTGATCAGGAGGAATTATAGAATATACAGAACAATGTTATCTGACACGGACCACCTCCTACAGCAGACAGGCGGTCAGACAGGCGGTCAGACAGGCGGTCAGACAGGCGGTCAGGCAGTGGGGGTGTTCTACCTGCAGACAGGTAGACGGCCATGAACTGCTCTCGGCCCAGCATGGACACGGCGCTGGAGGAGAAGCTCCAGAGGACGTACATGTTGGCCGCCATGTGGAAGAAAGAGAAGTGACTGAAGGTGGAGAGAAGCATCGGAGAACACACGCTGTCTGCAGGAGGAAACAGACGGCAACAGTCAGGAACAGACGGCAACAGTCAGGAACAGACGACAACAGTCAGAAACAGACGACAACAGTCAGGAACAGACGGTCAGGAACAGCCAGGAACAGAAAAACACCATGAGACGGACAACAGCCAGGAACAGACGACAACAGTCAGGAACAGAAAAACACCATGGACGGACAACAGTCTGAAACAGACGACACTACGAGACAAACAGTCAGAAACAGAAGACGACAACAGTCAGGAACAGACAACAGTCAGAAACAGAAGACGACAACAGTCAGGAACAGACAACAGTCAGAAACAGACAACAACAGTTAGAACAGTCAGGTAAGAAACAGCAAACATTCAGAGAGAAACGACAGTCAGTCAGAGAAAAAGATGACAACAGTCAGAAATAGAATACTGTCAGAAACAGACAAAGAGAACAGTCAGTCAAAAACAGTCAACAGTCAGACACAAGCAACAATGGTCACACACGGACAACAGCCAGTCAACAACAGCTACAGACTCGTTGTTGGTTTGATCTGTTTGTAATCTTTATCCGAACCGAGATCAGAGTATGGGGCCTTGAACGCACCATCCTGAGGACCTGAAACAGCAGTTAGTGACAGTGTGAGTGCAGACTCACTGGAGGCTGGGTTGGAGGTGAAGTATTTGATCATAGAGCGCTGCAGAGATGGTATTCTCCAACAGCAGAACACTATGGCGTTAGCAGCAATGATCCCTGGGAAAAAGACCAACAACACAGAGACGGCGAGGTCAAGATAATTATCATTAAGTTTGTTAGACTAAAGTTTGAGAAGAACCCTGGATGTATATTTGTGCTGTAGTTTGTCTGGACGCTCTCTTACCTGTGACCGTCCTCTGACCCTCACTCAAGCTGTTCCACCATTGGTTGATCTGGAACACAAACAGCCAATCAGGTCTCAGGCTGTGATCATCATTATAATCATGACAACACTGAGAATCTGTAAATATGTTTTGTGCTCTGTGTCGGGACTGAACACTCAGACATAATGATGTAAGCCAGAACAAGGTGTCTGTAACATCCCTTAGCTTAGCATTACTTTAAGCTGGTTTAAATTAAGTCCCATAAGAGACATCGTTGAAAACCTTCCAAGCATTTTGTATTTTCTCTGATGTTTTACAGAGTCTGTAAAATGAGAAATGATAGAAGAACGTGATTAATTATTGACGTTCTTCTCTGGTGGATCACGTGTGAACATCTGTTCACATAAAGACAGAGTTCACAGGATGCCATCAGAGAAACCAGTGACTCAGCGTTCACACTGAACCCGACACCAGCAGCACCTGATCCTGATGCGAGAGCGATGACCTCCTCACCTCTTTGCGGAAGTCTCCTCGTTTCTGAGGTCGCAGCTTCTCCAGCCAATCAGCTCTGACCTCGTCGAAGTAGCTCTGGACTCGAAACTTGAGAGACTCGTACTGCCAGATGGCCGCCGAGCCGAAGGAGCAGCCTGTAAACTGACATGGAGTTAGCACCCGTCTGTGACATCGCCGATGACATCACCTCCACCGCCCAACAGGTAAACACCACCACCTACCCCCACGGTGAAGACGAGCGGCCTGAGGAGCCGGCTGAAGGAGCGGGGGGAGCTGGGTGGAGCCTGATGCTCCATGTGGGGGGCGGGGGTCCGCCGCTGGACCACAGCCTCCGAGGACTCTGTGTGGGGGGGGAGCAGCTCCTCCTTCTTGGATTCTGGTTTCTTGGTGGCTTTCCTGAAGCCGCATCTCTGCTGGAAGCTGTGGGGCCACCTGGTGACAATTAACCAATCAATCAATTAACCAATCAAACAGTTAACCAATCAAACAATTAACCAATCAAACAATTAACCAATCAAACACTTAACCAATCAAACAATTAACCAATCAAACAATTAACCAATCAAACAATTAACCAATCAAACAATTAACCAATCAAACAATTAACCAAACAAACAATTAACACAATTAACCAATCAAACAGTTAACCAATCAACCAATCAACCAATCAACCAATCAACCAATCAAACAAACCGCTCTGTTAGCTACCAAGCTAACGCTAGTGGGCTAAACCCAGTTAAGAAGACATATCAACAGAGGACCAAAATGCTATGTTAGCTACCAAGCTAACATTAGCCTGCTGACAGCAAGCTAAACAGACACATCAAAACAGAACCAAACAAGCTAGCTAGCTTTGTTAGCTTCCAAGTAACATTAGCCTGCTAAACCCAGGTGCATCTGTCTTTGAGAGCTAGAGCAACAAAGCTAACAGAGCTAGCAGAGCTAACAGAGCTACCAGAGCTAACAGCACTAACAGAGCTTACAGAGCTAGCAGCTAGCAGAGCTAACAGCACTAGCAGCTAGCAGAGCTAACAGAGCTAACAGAGCTAACAGCACTAACAGAGCTTACAGAGCTAGCAGAGCTAACAGAGCTAGGAGCTAACAGAGCTTAGAGAGCTAGCAGAGCTAACAGCAGCAGAGCTAGCAGAGCTAGCAGAGCTAGCAGAGCTACCAGAGCTAACAGCTAGCAGAGCTAACAGAGCTACCAGCTAGCAGCTAGCAGAGCTAACAGCACTAGCAGAGCTAGCAGAGCTAGCAGAGCTAGCAGAGCTACCAGAGCTAACAGCACTAACAGAGCTTACAGAGCTAACAGCACTAGCAGAGCTAGCAGAGCTAACAGAGCTAACAGCTAGCAGCTAGCAGAGCTAACAGAGCTATCAGCTAGCAGCTAGCAGAGCTAACAGAGCTACCAGCTAGCAGAGCTAACAGAGCTATCAGCTAGCAGCTAGCAGAGCTAACAGAGCTAGCAGAGCTAACAGAGCTAGCAGAGCAGAGCTAGCAGAGCTAACAGAGCTAGCAGAGCTAGCAGAGCTAACAGAGCCTCCTAACCCTAACCCAGGCCGGAGGAGGCGCTCTGTCCGCGGCCGTCACTGACCTCGGTCCCCTCGCGGAGCTCCGTGAAACATCTCCTCCGCTCAGTCTGAGCAGCAGCGCGCAGCTCCTCCACGCCATGCTGACCCCGTGACCCCGTGACCCGTGACCCCGTGACCCCGGAAGGTCGGTCATTAACTTCCGCCCGTGACTTTCAAATTAAAATATTGGCAAAGTAAAACTGTTAAATTATAAAAGTGTATTATTTTATTTATTTATTGTAAATAACAATACAATGTTGTCCTATCGGTCTATTCATTATTTCATTATATTTATTAATAATAATGATATATATATATATATATCATTATTATTCTTTATTAATAAAGTTATAATTATTATTATTATTATATATATGTATATGTTTTGGGTGATGAAGTGAGTTCTTCTAAATAGATGAAGTTACACGCTGTAACAACAAAGCTGGAACGACATCTGTTGCAGTTTATAATCACACACATTATAAACACTGGATTATTAAATTGGGGATATTTTACTAATATCTTCCGCACATGATGATTTGATATTTCCAACATTTTCAAGAAATTATTGTGATATTTTAATGATATTTCACTTATACTCTTTGTTTATTTTATTTTTTCAGAGGTTTTCTGGATTTCTTTTTAGTGGTTTTAATTTGGAATATTTCTTATATTTTTTCAGGTAATTTCCTAATATTTTAATTGTTTTTTTATTAGGTTTTTTTCGCCCTAGATATTTTAAATGATATATATATATATTTTAATTATTTTTGAATATGTAAACCTTTTTTCCCCCAGATATTTAAATTACACTTCAGAACAAACTCATTCATCACAAATTGTAAACTTTTGCAGTAAAACAGAAATCAAAAGTGAAATTGATGCGATTTATTGAAGAGTCTTCGGTCCACAGAGAATAAAATGCTTCACAATGTTAGTGAGAAGTTTCCTTCTACAGAGATTAAATATCACCGACAGTAGAATGAGGACACACCTGTACCTCACCTGCAGGTAAGAATGAAGCCCCGCCCACTTCTGACACCTGCCTCTCATTTGATTCGTTGTCTTTTATGTGACGTCTGATTCTTAGATTAACGAGGATTCATTGCTGAGCTGAAGTCATTAAAGAAAAATTGTGTTTGTTTTTTTAATAAAAAACAAACCAATAATGAGGATGAGAGTCCTTCCTCATAAACACATTAATGTTTGTGCATTTTATTTTGTAGGAGGGAGGAGAGGGGCGGGGTTTCACCGTGTCATCATTTACCAAAATAAAACAAGAATAAACAAATAAAACATCAAATAGCACCAACATTAATTTCATGCTAAATAAATACTCTGATGACATTTACAGTAAAAATATATAACGGATGAGTTCCAATATATTTACAAATCACAGAGAGATAATGCAGAACCAGGAGCGGAACCAGAACCGGAACCAGATGGTTAAACAGAACCATAAATCAAAACTAAAACCACAAACCCTCCACTTAAGATTACACAAACTATTTTAGCTAAATCAAAGAACAGGAAGTTGTTTCTCAGCAGTTCATCCTGTTAACTTTCAAATTAAAACATTTTCTATGGAGACGCGACAACAAACCTTCAGTTTAGTTTGTTTATGGAACTCTGATTGAACTGAATCATTAAATCAACAAAGTGGAAGGTTGATCACATCATCAGCTTCTGGTCCTGGTCCTGGTCCTGGTTCTGGTTCTGGTCCTGGTTCTGCTCCTGGTCCTGGTTCTGGCCCTGGTCCTGGTTCTGGTCCTGCTTCTGGTTCTGTGCTGCAGCTCATCCTGTTTAGATGTTCCACTCAGAGTAACAGGACAGATCGTCACAACTCACTGCTCTCTTTGTTTTGACACTGAAACTGAAGAACATGAATAAAGAACATTTAGTTGAGGGAGAACCCAGAACAGGTCTGAAAGAGAACCGGAACCCAAACACGTTTCAAGGTTTAATGTCAGATATATTCACAGCTTCTCACACAGTTCTCTCCCTACTTATTAACAAAATACTGACTGACCAATGATACACAGTCACTGCCTCACAGCTGACCAATCAGAATGCTTTTCACTTCTGGAGGCGGGGCTAAAGTTCACTCAGGTGTCAATGCCATCAACCAATCAGCGACATCACAGGATGTGACCTAATCTTCTTTTATTTTCTAAATAAATGTCATCCAGATAAAACCGGTCTGGTTTACTGAGATAATGAAATGTTGACATTTGGTAAATAAAAAATGTTTCACCTGACAACAGTTATTAAATGAGGAATATGACTTTTCACATTTTGAAGTTTTTCTGTCAATTACATCACACGAAGATCCAAATGTCACATCAGAACTGATTCATTCTGGGGCTGATCGATGTTTGGTATAAATGATTATTAGTTAGAGTTTTATTATGTTTATAAATTAGATTTAATTTATCCGTTTGGTCTACATCTCTGTACGATCTTGAACATGTCTGGCCTTAGAGAAGCCAAAGGAACTGGTTTAATCCATACGTTTGGACACAATTATCAATAAATTTGAATATTTTTCGTGGTCCCAGTTTGATTTAATTTAAATGACTTGTTTAACCATTCACTCACAGCGGCAGCAAATTACTAACAAACTAACTTTGTTCGTTTATTTTTTACTCGCTCTAATGTGCAGAATTTAAATATGTCTTTAGCGCCTCCTGGTGGTGAACAAAGACACTGCATCTGACTGACGACGCTGAGCTGAAACCAACAAATAGACTGCACCACATCTCAACTAGATCAAAAGAATGACAACATTTACATGATTACATTTCCGTGTTTTTAAGCAGAGAGTGATTGGCAGAAGAGAGACGACGGCCTCCTGCTGGAAACAACTAGAAGTTTTATCAGTTTCTCATCAGATAAACAGAGACTGAGACACATTGATTTGTTTCAATGCTACAGAAACATCTGGAGTATTAGATAAATCAATTCTTGTTAAAGCTGCAGTAATATATATATATATATATATATATATATATATATATATATATATTTGACAGAGTCATTATTGCATAGAGTTGTTGTGTCTGGCGCGATCAAACCTCCTTCCGCATCAGCAGACTCACAGTGTCGTGATCTTTCCTGTGACAGAGTCAATAATAATCACTTGCGGGGTTCCTCAGGGTTCTATTGTTGGTCCTTTAC
>NW_026552678.1:0-20000 GCF_027596085.1 Anoplopoma fimbria | reverse complement strand
ACCTTTGGGTCCTGGGGTGCCAGTGGGTCCTGGTGGGCCCGGTTGAGATGAACCAACGGGTCCTGGGGGACCTGGAGGACCTTTATCCCCCGGAAGACCAATAGAACCTTGAGGACCAGTTTGACCCAGACCTAACCAGAGAGACGGACGTTACCATGGTGATGCTGATGCATAAACTTCTCATAAATGTCTGAAACAAAACTTTTACAAAGTTTCATTAAGTTTCACACAAACAGGATTCTTCTACCTTTATTTATTGTTTAAAACCACCATCAGTATGTTCAGATGAACTCAATATGAAAATGTTGAGGAAGTTCTGTCAAAACACTCCATGCTCACACAAAATAAAAGCACAGACTAGGATGGACATGTAGATTATTATTGATCAATAATAAAATAAGAATTTTTTAGAGAGCGAAATAACTTAATTTGCATTTGTTACCACATCTACCTTCATAAGTACATAACTAATCCAACAAACGTCACCGTCACAAAACCACCACTTCAGTTTTGCCTCTTTGTCTCACTAAAGTCCCGGCTGGACTTTGAGGTTAGAGATTTGGTCTCCTTGTGGAAGTTACCCTCAGTAATGGAAGGAGACCAAACCTCCATCCTCAAGGTTCTGGACTGAGGTCAAGTTTAGCCGGGAAGACGTTTGGGCAGAGTCACGGAGATCTACATCTCAAAGGAATCAATGGTCACATGACGCTGGTACATGAGGAGAGACGGATCGCTGGCTGGAGTGGACTGTAAAGGAGAAGCTGTTATAACAGAACAGACACTCGTACCTCTGGTCCCCATGTCTCCCTTCACTCCTTTCAGTCCGTCCAGTCCATGGAGGCCCAGTGGTCCAGGAGGACCTGACGCACCAAAATCATTCATAAATAAACAAAATGGAGAGACACACCTGTGCACTGAAACATGTCAGGTAAGTAAAATAACCAACTGGCAACTACAGAAAATCTCATTTCTAGTGAATTTATCTGTATCACATCCTCACAGGAAAGACTTATCTGGAGCTTTTATTTTGACAGGCAGCTTCAGATAGCAGGAAGAGGAGGAGTCAGGTGACAAAACCTGTACAGATGTTATTTACTGAGATCTGATCACAGTGTGATCCAGCTCCAGATGTGGTCTGGATTACAAGTTTAAGATGAATACAGATAAAATAAAGATGTTAAAGTTAACAGGCTGGTCTTTGTCTTGTTTACTTAATGATGTCACAGTTCTGACCTGGGAGTCCTTGAAAGCCTGGAGGTCCTGGAGGACCATCAGCACCCGCCTTACCAGGAAGACCTGGAAGACCGGAACGACCTCTGGGACCTGAAGGACCCACCACACCTGGAACAAACCAGACAGACAGACAGACAGACAGACAGACAGACAGACAGACAGACAGACAGACAGACAGACAGACAGACAGACAGACAGTCAGCCAATGATGACTTCCAGTTGGACTTCTAAACTACGTGAATCCTGCATCTCTCTGTTTGAACAAAGGAAGTCCCAAAATACTTTATTCACCTACAATAAATTCAGTTTAATGTTTTCACAGAAATAAAGTTTTTTATATTCTTCTTGTTGTTCTCCTGATCCCTCTTAAGCTGCCATCAACACATTCTGCTCCCAGTCTGACCGAACAGCTGCTGGTCTTTACTGGTTTTGGACGGCAGCAGGTCACATGACTTTATGTTCCATAAAGAAGGTGTAAAGACTTGATGAGGCCCTGGTGAGCTTCAGTACCTGGTGGGCCCAGTTCCCCCTGATGGCCTAGATCTCCTTTGCATCCTCTCTGCCCCGGTGCCCCGATGAAACCGGGTCCTTCAGGATCTCCTCGAGGTCCAGGAGGTCCTGAGAGAGACAAACAGCTGATTCATCCAGAAACTCAGCTGGTGGTTCATAAGACAAGGTCCTCCTCATCCAGAGCCAGATTTAACCAACATTAAAACAACGTTCACGTGTTATTTTACTGCTGTATGTTCATATCAAAGCTGAACCAGAACCAGATCCTCACCTGAGGGCCCCAAGTCTCCAGGAGGCCCCTTGTCTCCAGGTGGACCAGGACTACCGTGGGAGTCTCCTTTATCACCTGAAAGGCAAAAAGAAGCGTTACCCATGGAGATAAAAGCCTTCATATCTGTCCGTAGATCATGTATTGAAGGTTGTGAGGTCCTGGTGGGGGGGCAGGGTCCAGGGTTAGTTGATACCTGTGGGTCCAGTACATCCTTGGCTACCCGGTTCTCCATCGTTCCCCGGACACCCCAGGTCACCCTGCAACCAAAACACATCAATATCTCTGACTGTTTAACAAAAGAACACAAACGTTCTGGTTGTTTGAACCGGCTCCTCTGGGTTCCTTTAAATCTCTAACAAACGTTGTTTCATCAGCTTCATGGTTCATATTCATCCTACTTTGATGAACATGACTTTGAACTGATGTCATGTTCCAAGAGTCGCTGCAGAAAACGACTTACTTCATTTTGGTGTCTGCGGTTGTAAACCTGTTTTGTCTTTGTAAGTTAAAAAGTCTTCTGTCTTACCGGATCTCCGGTCTCCCCTGGGAAGCCGATGAATCCTGGTGGTCCTGTGCGTCCCGGTGATCCTGGAGGTCCCGGTTGTCCGTAGCGTCCAGGGGGTCCAGGAAGTCCTACGATGCCCGTGGGTCCGTTGATGCCCGGATACCCCGGCTTTCCATCAGCTCCTCCCACACCTTTATTTCCTGTAGAGAGTGAGTTTAATGTTAAAAACGTTCATCGTATTAGATCACCTTACTGTCTCACAGAGAACGGCATCATGGGAAAATCAGCCTTCAGCATTTTAAGTTAGTCTGTTATGGGTTCAGTTCAGCTGGTGTCTCTCTAAAATCTGAGTCTGATGAAGTCTCCGACCTTCTACCGAGGAGACAACCTCCAGTTCTTCCTGTGTTAAAGCTGCATTCTTTCTCCTGTCCACCAGGGGGCGACTCCTCTGGTTGTATAGAAGTCTATGAGAAAATGACTCTACTTCTCTCTTGATTTATTCCCTCAGTAAACATTGTAAACATGAGTTTATGGTCTCAATCTCTAGTTTCAAGTCTTCTTCAATACAGCATGATGTTCATTTAGTAAATGATGCTCCATTTAGAGTCAAACAGACCATAAAGCAGGGGATGCTTTAGGGCGGGGCTACACACTGATTGACAGGTCCACACCAGAGACGTATACGGCGTCTCTACGTCACTCCTCCTCACTCCATATATGGTCACTTCCTGTTCACTGGTTGATAAAAACACGATGGCGACGGCCGAAAGCGAAACTCGATGCTTGGAAACGACGACGTCCACTTCTTGTAAACAGTCTGTGCTTCTACTCTGAGTTTAAATGTGAGATTTAAGTGGAAACATTCTAACTTTACAAAGTACTGAGTGACAGCCTGACACCGTCTCCATGGTAACGCTCTGACCTCGTGGTCCATGGAAGCCGTTGATGCCAGATGGTCCGTCTTTCCCTCTGCCTCCTCTGATGGGGACCCCCACGGTCTCTCCCTGAGGCCCCAGGACCCCTTTACAGCCTGCAGGGGACACACATGGTGACTTATTAAATACCTTCACCCTGCTAGTTTATCACAGTAGTAGTAGTATATAGTGGTACTATAGTAGTACTGAGTACCTTTCTCTCCTTTCCGGCCCTCACATCCTGGACCTCCGTCTCGTCCATTGGACCCTCGCTCCCCCGTCCTCCCCAGGGCTCCGAGGGCCCCGGTCCGTCCAGGGGTCCCTGGCCCTCCGTCCTGGCCCCGCGGCCCCACCAGACCTAAAATAGACGGTTAGTATTTCTGTTCACCTGTCACCAGGACACATTTAAACTCAGGTGTGTTGGTGGGAGGGGCTTACCTTTCTGACCATCGAACCCCGGCAGCCCGGAGTCTCCGCCGGGACCAGGGGGGCCCTGAGGCCCCGGATACCCCGGGAAACCTGGAGAGCCCGGTTTACCTCTAGGGCCTTGAGGGCCAATACCTGGAGGACCCACCTGCCCGATCTCACCTTTCTCCCCGTAAAAACCTGAACATGAATGTGATCAATAAAGTAAAGAAAAGAAAAGGTAAATAAAATGAAAGGAAAGGAAAGTAAGGTAAAGTAAAGTAAAGTAAAGTAAAGTAAGGTAAAGTAAAGTAAAGTAAAGTAAGGTAAAGTAAAGTAAAGTAAGGTAAAGTAAAGTAAAGTAAAGTAAAGTAAAGTAAAGTAAAGTAAAGTAAAGTAAGGTAAAGTAAAGTAAAGTAAGGTAAAGTAAAGTAAAGTAAAGTAAGTAAAGTAAAGTAAGTAAAGTAAAGTAAAGTAAAGTAAGTAAAGTAAAGTAAGTAAAGTAAAGTGAAGTAAGTAAAGTAAAGTAAAGTAAAGTAAGGTAAAGTAAAGTAAGGTAAAGTAAGGTGAAGTAAGTAAAGTAAAGTAAGGTAAAGTAAGGTGAAGTAAGTAAAGTAAAGTAAAGTGAAGTAAGTAAAGTAAAGTGAAGTAAGTAAAGTAAAGTAAAGTAAGTAAAGTAAGTAAAGTAAAGTAAACTAATGTAAAGTAAGTAAAGTAAAGTAAAGTAAAGTAAGTAAAGTAAGGTAAAGTAAGTAAAGTAAAGTAAAGTAAAGTAAAGTAAAGTAAAGTAAAGTAAGGTAAAGTAAGGTGAAGTAAGTAAAGTAAAGTAAGGTAAAGTAAGGTGAAGTAAGTAAAGTAAAGTAAAGTAAAGTAAGTAAAGTAAGTAAGTAAAGTAAAGTAAAGTAAGTAAAGTAAAGTAAAGTAAGTAAAGTAAAGTAAAGTAAAGTAAAGTAAAGTAAAGTAAAGTAAGTAAAGTAAGTAAAGTAAAGTAAGTAAACTAATGTAAAGTAAAGTAAAGTAAGTAAAGTAAAGTAAAGTAAGTAAAGTAAAGTAAAGTAAGTAAAGTAAAGTAAAGTAAAGTAAAGTAAGTAAAGTAAAGTAAGTAAAGTAAAGTAATGTAAAGTAAGTAAAGTAAGTAAAGTAAAGTAATGTAAAGTAAGTAAAGTAAGTAAAGTAAAGTAAGGTAAAGTAAAGTAAACTAATGTAAAGTAAGTAAAGTAAGTAAAGTAAAGTAAACTAATGTAAAGTAAGTAAAGTACAGTGAAAATAGTAAAATACAATGAAGTTAGGTACAGTAAGTAAATCAAAATTAAATAGAGTAAGTAAAGTAAAGTAAAGAGACAGATTTTACCTGGTGGTCCTATGGGCCCCTGAGGGCCTGAGAGGCTCCTGGAACCAGGTTTTCCGGGGTCACAGAAGTCGGCTGTGGGCCCCTGGGGGCCGGGTTTGCCTGGGGCCCCATCCTGTCCTCTCTGGCCCTGCACTCCGGGGCCCCCAGCCAGACCCAGGAGTCCTGGACAAACACAGGAACTAATTCTCAATATATGAATTCACATTTTTTGTTTCTGGGGATTTAACTTTATTTAAAACATCCTGCTGGAGTTTTCATTCAGCTATTGATCTTCAGGTCCAGTATTTCACCTTTAAGTCCGGTGATGCCGGGGGGGCCAGGGACTCCTTTAGGTCCCGGAGAGCCTGGTCGTCCAGGGACGCCAATGGGTCCTGAGGGCCCGACATCAGAGTCTCCCGCTGGGCCCCTGAGTCCAGAAGAGCCTGGGAGCCCCGGAGAGCCTGGTAAACAGAATGAAAACACAGATAATGAAGACTGAAACCATCTGAATCCTCTTTAAGAGTTCTCTGGTTCTCTTACAGCGTTTGAAGATTAACGTTATTCCACTTTACTCACAAATCACTTTCTCCCCACAAACAACCACCAACAGGAAAACCAACCAGAGTCTGATTCAACCGGACTGAACGGCTCCAGTTAGAAAACACATTGAAACAAACGTGCTCATGTCAAAGTCTTTTGTTTGTTTTCATTTGGACCTTTGAATGATGTGAACAACTACTAAAATAAATTAAATTAAAAAACTATTAAATGTTTAAAGTCACTTCCTTTGATTCATAAAAGCAGGTCAACAGACGATGACAGGTGACTTTACCTGGATCTCCACCATAACTGAAGCCTTCAGGTCCTTCTTCTCCGGTATCGCCAACAAAACCTGGAGGTCCTGCAGGACGAGGAGAGGATACATATCAAGATAAAGTCAGGGATGATGTAAAGGACAGGTGTGGTACAGGTACGCTCTGGTACCTTGTCCTCCAGGTGGTCCAGGTAGTCCAGGCCGGCCTTTGTCACCTTTGGGTCCATCAGGTCCAGTGAGGCCACGAAAACCTGGAGGACCCGGCATTCCTCTGTAACCTGGGGAGACAGACAGGTGGGCAGAACATCAGATAGACAGGTTAACAGGCTGTCAGACAGACAGGTGGGCAGAACATCACATAGACAGGTTAACAGGCTGTCAGACAGACAGGTGGGCAGAACAGACAGGTTAACAGGCTGTCAGACAGACAGAACATCAGATAGACAGGTTAACAGGCTGTCAGACAGACAGGTGGGCAGAACATCAGATAGACAGGTTAACAGGCTGTCAGACAGACAGGGGCAGAACATCAGATAGACAGGTTAACAGGCTGTCAGACAGACAGGTGAGCAGAACATCAGATAGACAGGTTAACAGGCTGTCAGACAGACAGGTGAGCAGAACATCAGATAGACAGGTTAACAGGCTGTCAGACAGACAGGTGGGCAGAACAAGGTCTTCTAGGTGGTGTTTACCTGCATCTCCAGTGTCTCCTTTCTCTCCGGGGGGTCCGGGGTTTCTGGGCACACAGGGCAGAGTGTCCCCTGCAGAAAGAGGAGGAGTCAAACAGGAAGAGGAGGGGCCAGTGTGGCGTGGGAGGAGTCAGAGTGGGAGTTTTAGGAGTGGTAATGAGTTGTTTTTTGCAGATTTCACATAGTCTTAATTGATCTCTACCTCTAACCCCCTTCGGTCCTGGGGGGCCAGGGAGTCCCTCAGGTCCTGGGTCCCCAGGGTCCCCCCTTTGTCCTACTGCTCCGACTACACCTCGCCCCGGGGGCCCTGAAGGTCCTGATGAACCCTTTTGCCCTGAAAGACCAGGGGGGCCTCTGTCTCCAGGAGAACTGGGGAAACTTTCACCCTGAGAAGAAACAGAAAAGTGATTTAAAGGCTAAAGTCAGAACAGCAGTGACATCATCGACAGTATCAGAGTGAAGTGAAGTCAGCGCCCCCTACAGGCTGCAGCACTCATTACAGCGACAATATAAACAAACTACATCCTGAAGATGTATCTGTCTATATAAGATTCCTGTTGGTCTTCAGGGTTTTCAAAGTCTGACAGTGTGAGTACACCCGGATGGTCTGACTGACCTCGGGGCCTGGGTTTCCAGGGGCCCCCAGGGGCCCATCGAGCCCTCTTCTCCCTGAGAATCCTTGTCTGCCTGAAGGGCCCAGCTGGCCCTGGTTTCCTTTCTCACCTGGAGACAAAAGTCCAATCAGAACCATTGAAACACTGACATGACATCATGGCTGAGTCACTGCTGAGACAGGTGAGTAAAGTAAGCTCACCTTTAAAATCCACCACGATGAAATCTCCTTTCTGACCTTTGAACCCTTTCACACCTGGAAATCCACCCAGGCCCTAAAAACAAAAGAATTAACCAGATAATTAAACAATCCAACCGACTAACCGCGAGCTACCTGACCCTTTTTCTGGTGACTCACCTGTTGTCCTTGTTCTCCTGTGTCTCCAGGAAAACCGTTCTCTCCTCTGGGCCCCGGGGCCACTTGAGGTCCTGGATACCCCGGAGACCCCGGGTCACCCACACTGCCAGGGGGGCCCCTCACTATAAATGTGGGGCCACAAGAACAGGCGCCAGGACCACCTGAAAACACACAGGTAGATTGAAAACATGTGGGGTTCCTCAGGGAAACATCCTGGAGCCCCTGTTCTTTCTATTAAACCTGATGTCCGAGATAATGCTCGGTGTTCGATGAGTCTAATAGATGAAACCTCACGCACTCCGATAGTTATAAATGTCAACCTTTTCTGTCAGATTTATGTGCCGTTTAAAATGCTCATAAAAACAAGTGGATGCAAAAACAATGAATGATAACTTGTTGTTTTTTTGGTGTTTTTTTGCTGCATCTGTTTGTCAAACTGAATGAGCTGAAACCAACAATCGATTAACAATCAATAAAACAGTCCAGACACTGACCTTTAAACCCTGGGAAGCCCATGGTCCCCAGGGGCCCCTGATCACCTGGATCCCCAGACTCTCCTGGGGCCCCGGGAAAACAGTAACTACCTTAAGAGAAAAACAGGAAGTGACCACTATTGAATATTATTTGTATAACAGGAAAATCACGTCACAGATTTAAATAACTTTAGATAATGACATCACCAGGTGGTTCTGACAGAACACAGGTATAAACCAGGTGTGACACCAACAGTGAGAAAAACTGTGTTCTCTGGTACCTGGTCTCCCCTGTTCTCCCTTCAGTCCTTTGGGTCCGGGGCATCCTGGTTTTCCAGGTTCTCCAGGTGTGGGTGGGTCTCTGTACAACGGACCTGGATCTCCTTTGTCCCCTCTGGATCCTGGAACTCCACTCTGACCCAAAACACCTTCCGGACCTGAAGAGGAACGACGGAGGACGTTATCATCGTCATACCACCTTAAATATGGATGAAGCTGTAAATGTGCTGCAGGTACGGACCAGGTATGGATCTGCCGGGGGCTCCGGGGGGGCCGTGCATTCCCATCAGCCCCATGTCTCCTGGGGGGCCCCTCAGTCCGGGGGCCCCGAGTTCTCCGATGTCACCTGGAGGACAGGAGGCAGTTAAGTGACATCGGACCACCATGATGACATCAATGGGCTGATGGATTAGTGAGTATTGATCCGTACCTGAGTGTGTGACGTTCACCTCCTGAGGGAGGCCTTTAGGACCTGGATCTCCCAGCATGCCCTGGGAACACACAGGCTGTTACTGAATACTATCCAAAGACATAGGATGAATTAGGAACAGGGCGCTGATGCATAGAGTTCAGTTCTTTGATCTAAAAGTTAACAATAACTTATAGTTGATGAAGCCGTTAAAGATGAGGTGTTCTTATATTTCTGATATTCTCAAAATCTATAAGTTTACTTCAATGTGCACTCGTTTATTTTTCCTTTGCATAGTCTCATCCAGCATCCAGTAGCTATACCTTTGAAAATGAATGCGTCCCAATTCGTATATATCCCAAGAACATTTTTGTATGTTATACACGAAATCATGAATGAGGAAGTATAAAGACTTCCTACCTCACACAGAGGAGAGAGGAGTCCATCTTTCCTCGTGTGAAACGAGGAGTCAACGTTGATTTATTTGTTTAACCCAAACCATGATCTTTAAACTACTAACTACTAAACTCTAAACCTACCTAACTATTTCACCATCTTTTCTAAACCTAACTAACTAGTTTCCTGCTAAGACGGAAGTTTATTTTGAGAAGACTGTCTTCATGTAATGAGCAGATATTAAGATAAAATAAGATAAAATAATCCTTTATTAGTCCCGCAGCGGGGACATTTGCAGGATTACAGCAGCAGAGAGTAAAGTGCAAAACAAGAGACATAGTAGAAGAAAGACAAGATAAAAAAACAACTATTATAAATAAGAAATAAAAAACAGTAAAATCCACAATAATTGAAATATTATATGTACAGACAGAATAACTATTATAACTATAATTGCACGGTGTATTTGTATGCCACAGGTTTTTATTGTCATGTGTCATGTGGTCTGCTGGGAGCAGAGCTGGTTGTGCAACCTGACAGCAGCAGGAAGGAAGGACCTGCAGTACCTCTCCTTCACCACCGGGGGTGAAGCAGCCGGTGGTGAAGGAGCTGCACAGAGCTGCCAGGGTGTCCTGCATGGGGGGGGAGGTGTTGTTCATCAGGGATGATATCTTATCTTATCTTATCTTATCTTATCTTATCTTATCTTATCTAACACATGTTGCTGAACTTTTGCAGGAAAACGCACCAAAAATGAGGAGTAACTTTCCATAGGATATCATATAAACCCTGTTCCTAATAAAGCATGTGACTTTAGTCAGTATTCAAAGCGACCAATCAGAGGAGCCACTGTTTATTCCATCCCTGTATGTGATTGGTCAGCACAGACAACCAGACTGACCTTAGGACCTTCTCGTCCAATCAGACCTGGGAGACCTGGACTTCCTCGAATCCCCTAAAAAAACACATCAAAGCAGAGAGAGTCTCAGTTTCTGATTGGCTGACAGGTCTTTAATTAAACTGTCAAGAAGTTGTATAATTAATAAGTAAGTTTAATTATTAATAGATTTCACATGTTTCTGTTGTTAACTTACCTTGAACCCTCTCTCTCCGGGATAACCGGGGTTTCCATAAAATCCCTGAGACACACAAACACATCACGGAGACGGATGTTTGATTATTGATCTGATATTAAGAGTTCATGTTTTAACTCTCCGTCATTTATTCTTGTTTATTTTCTGCTCATCATGAGGACAAAGACCGTCAACAGTTCTGTCTTCTATTATTGATCTACACGGATCAATAACGTGAAGAACGAGGGATACTCACCCTGGGACCAGGAAATCCCACAATGCCTTTCTCCCCTTTGATCCCTTGGAGAGTGTCCAAACCCTGAAACAGAAACATTAGACATCCACTTTCAATACGTTCCACATTCAGAACAATCAATATGTGATCAATAATATTCTGTTCTCACCTGATGACAAATGAATAACGTAGAGGAACGTTTATCAACCAAGTTCACACTGAAGTCAACCTGCACATGTTCTTTAAACATGAATTCATCTCATCCTGTGTTCATTAGAACCCAGTTTTCCTGAGAACCATGTGTTCAGGAGAACATTGAGTATATAAGAACCCATTTTTTATTAGAATTCTGTATTCTTTAGAACCCTGTGTTCAGGAGAACATTGAGTTTAGTTGAACTCTGCAATCATTAGAACCCCATGTTTAAGAGAACCCTGTGTTCAGGGGAACCTTGAGCTCGAAAGATATCTCTGCGTTCATTAGAACCCTGATATCAGGAGAACCTTGTGTTCAGTTCAACTCTGCGATCATTAGAACCCTATGTTCATTAGAACCCCATGTTCAAGAGAACCCTGTGTTAAGGAAGAACTTTGGTTCAGAAGAACCCAGTGTTCCTTTGGCCAGATGTTCCAAAGGTTTGATCAGATATCTGAACTTACCGGCAGTCCTGACCTTCCACAGACTCCTTTAAACCCCTGAGTACCCTGAGGAACCAACAGAACCCAACATTAGAAACAACAGAACCAGAACTACAGCGGATCCATGGACTAAGTACAATTGAATCAGAGTAGAACAAAGACACAATAACATTACATCTACGTTGTAAAACAGTTTCAGGACATTAACAGTAGAACCGTTTAGAACCGAGTAGAACCGAGTAGAACCGAGTAGAACCGCAGTAGTATTAACATTAGTAGACAGCATGAAACTGTAATCTGATTGGCTGTAACAGGCTGAAGTCCCGCCCACCTTTTCTCCTTTGATGTACAGGTCTTCTGGAGGGTCGACGTACTCAAACAGCCCCGGCCCCTTGAGGCCCCTCCCCCTGAGGCCCTGATCCCCCTGTGGACCACACAGTACCACACAGTACTCTAAAGCTGCACAGTACCACACAGTACCACACAGTACCACACAGTACTCTAAAGCTGCACAGTACCACACAGTACCACACAGTACTCTAAAGCTGCACAGTACCACACAGTACCACACAGTACTCTAAAGCTGCACAGTACCACACAGTACCACACAGTACTCTAAAGCTGCACAGTACCACAGCACTGCAAAGTACTACTGCTACTGCTAAAGTTGATCTTAGACATTAAACGGTAAATGGTGAATGTTTGTACCTCGTCTCCTTTCTGTCCCGGCAGAGATCGACCTTTTTCTCCCTGAAACACAAACACACCATCACCTGTTTCTACCTATGCATACAAACACTGTGATTCATAATCAATAATCAATAATCTGATGGCTCTGTCTGAGGATGGTCTACAGGGGAAGTTTACCTGTGATCACTGGGGGACCAGTCAGTACTCTGATACTTTACTTAAGTAAAAGTACAAATACCACAGTCTAAAAATATTCAAATATTCAAAAGGACAGAAGTATTATCCGCAAAAAGTACACAGTTTGCAAAATGTTATTATAGAGTATAACATTATTATATTTGTATCACTAATCAATACATATAAGAGTATTTTAATGATGTAGTTCATCAATGTACAGACTTTGTAAAGAACCCTTTAGATTATTCATTTATTTAGTTTTTAGTTTATTATTTCCCTAGTATAAAACTAGCAGAAAATGGGAATACCCAATTAAATGTCGAAAGTGTACAGTACTAGAGTAAATGTACTTCTACTACTTACAGGTGGACCCCTGGAGCCGGGCCGACCAGGGATACCCTGTAGAGACAAACAGACATGTACATGTACACACTGTGAGGACATTTATGAACACAGTTGAGTTGTTTGTACTTTAACTGTATCACAGAAACTGTGTTTTAAAGAAAGTAATAATAAACATTATTAGTAGTATTAATATTTATCAGGTGTGTTTGTTTGGACTCACGTTGGTCCCGTCCGGTCCCGTAGGACCCAGAACTCCCATCGGACCGGCCAGACCCAGTTCACCCTGCAGACAGAAGCTCCTCTCAGTAATAGTACACACAAAAGTACAAGTATTCGTTATGCAGAAAAAAGGCCAATTTAATGTTTTAAGTTATGAATGTTGTATTTTTAATGAAGTCCTGCAAACCTAATTTCTTCAAAACAAGTGAAGAAAGATATTTTTGATTTTAATAAATAGACTTGTTTTGAAAATGCTGAAACTTGAAATAATAAAAATATGATGATACACAACTATTTTTAATTATTTAAGAAAATACATGAAACAAATTTACTGGAATTAAAAACAAACTGGAATATTCTTAATTTCTTTAAATAAAACATTAAATAAAACATTTAAAAAAATGTGTTATTATGTTGTGAGAGTAAAAGAAGAACCCAGAGAAGTAAAAGCACCACTGCTTCGGTTCTAAGATCTACGTTCTGCTCTTTGTTGTGTTGGTTCTCACCTGTCGACCAGGAAGTCCAACCAGACCGACGTCTCCCTGTGAGACACAAACACGGACGTCAGGTCACAGTTTCATTACAAAGTACCAGCATCAGTGTATAAATACTATGTTGTAAATGTACTCTGTAATGGAGAGAAGCATCAGAAATACATGAACAGAATCAAACGTTAAAAAACATCCCATAATCTCTGGTCTTCTGTGGAAAATAAAACTTTTACAGAACAGGACATTTACTCAAGTACTGTTCTTAAGTACAATTCTGATATACTAGTACTTTACCTGAGTATTTCCAATGTCTACTCCTCCTCTACTGCATCTCAGAGGTAAATATTGTACTTTTGTACAACATTAAAATACTGTTACATGTATTCAATCATCATAAAAATAGAATAATATAATATTCTACACAGGTGTAATTACAGTACAAGTATTCGATAGTACAGGTATACTTACAGGTATTCCAGCGTACTGTATGAATCTCACGGCTTGATCTCCTGGAAATCCCTTCAGTCCAGCGAAACCCTGCAGAATAAAACTCTGTTACCATGGTGATCATGTTGTACATGCTACAGTACACTCAGCAGTATAATACATATTGTTTCCTCTGGAGTCTGGTGGATGAGAGAGAAGAATGATTTAACATCTAACAGTTAAACCTGAATACTTCTAACATTCAGAGCGTGTTATTGATCGATCGGTGACTCTGACCAGTTCTCCATCAGGTCCTGGTCTTCCAGGGAGTCCAGGGTCTCCTCTCTCTCCTCTGGTTCCGTTACATCCGTCCAGACCTGGAAAACCAGGACCTCCAGCAGGACCCGGGTGACCCTGAACACACAAACACACGCTCACAGTCTGACCTTTGACCTCACTACGTCTCGGCCAATCAGAGCAGCGGAGAGGTTGAGAGGGCGGGACTTCTTACCGGGAGTCCTTCTAAACCTGGAAAACCGGGAACGCCGACACTCCCCTGAAACAACAAACAGAGTTAGACTGAGGTTCTGGGCCAGACAGAACCACCGTGTTCTCATCAGAACCAGGTTTATTCACCGAGTCTCCTTTCAGTCCTCCTGCTCCTGTCGGCCCCTCGTCTCCTCTATGGCCCTTCTGTCCTTGAGGCCCCTGAGGGCCCGGGAAGCCTGGGGGCCCCTGAGGGCCCTGCCGCCCCAGAGGACCTGGAGCACCCTGCAATCAAAAATAACACTGTTAGAACCGGAGAGAACCTGCCAGAGCCCAATGATACTGTAGAACCTATGTCAGAAACTAATTAAAGTGACTAGAACCTGGAGGAACCTGGTAGAACTGGATCCAGTAGAAAATGATAGATAGAACCTATTCAAACCTGATAGAAACTAATAGAACCATATAGAACGAGATAAAAAGTGATAAAAGCTGTTCTCAAATATGAGTCATTGTTCTGCGGAGAACTTTCCTCCAAAGAACATTTTTGAAGATGGTCTACACCGCTCAGATTCTAAGAAAACATCAAAGAGCTGTAAAATCTAAATAAAGCAAAAACCACGAAAACAACACAGAAACATACCCAGAGCAGTTTAAAGGAGAAAGAAGCTCACTTTATAAGTCATGTTTCCATTCAGATCGCGAGTAAAGTTGAAGCAAACTTTTGTCTTAAATAAAGAAAAACGTTTCCATCAACTGGTTTGGAGCGAATACAGTTTGGTCAGAAGTTGGCGCTGTAGGCTATGCATGTCTGTAATCTACCACTAAAACAGAGTAGAAGAAGAAGTAGAAATTGTGAAACAGAAACAAAACAAGTCAGCTTCATCATCTAAACATCTATGATGGAAACATAAAGACGTCTCCTCAGGAATTAGTTTGAGTTCTTTAGTGTCAGTAGTGTCCTCCATGTTTCATGTTGGAGGGAATTTAAATATATATCGAGGAAGCTGATCAGCTGATCAGTCATGTGACTTATACGTTTCATTAAAGACGTTTCCATAATCCATTTAGTGATTCGACCCTTTTTCAACAAAAACACCTCATATGAGAGTAATTTAGTCGTTTCCATAAAGGTTTTGTAATCTGATCCTTCAAAATAAGAATAAAAGTTTGTGAATGGAAATACGGATATTGTGAGTTAAAAGCCAGAGAATAAACATTGTTTTAAGACGGGATTTATAAAAAGGAAGGGGCTAACATGCAAAGACCTGGTCTCACCTGTTGATCTAGGGACAACCAGGAGCAACTAGTCAGCTGACCTGAGTGACCTGATGGGACGTTTGGTTGTAAAAGCTCGGCGAGATAAATTGAATGATTTGTAAACAATAAAATCTTAAAATCTTTTATGAAAACATACATGAAGCCAGTGAAGGGAGGCCAGTACGACGAAAACCAGCTCTCAACCCTGAATGTTCCTGTTTAAAACCAACTGCAGCATCCTGAACCACCAACATAAGGTCCAGTCGGGTCCAGATAAAAACATGAAGAACCCTTTCAAAATCTCTAAATGATAACAAATTATTATAACACTGAATTTATCTGCTTGTCCAAATTAAAATCACTGTTAATCCAGATTTTTAACAGCAGGTTATAAATATGGTTGCAGTGAGCATATGAGGGGCATCACAGGTACTTGGTTCTAATATCAGGACTTCAGTTTCCCCTCATCAAAGATTTGAAAAAGTAACGCCATCTAAAGAGTTTGCATTGTTCCATTTTAAAGTCAGATACGTGTGTGTCGTCTGCGTAACATTTATTAGGAGACCCCAGAATAAAGCCCTGAGGAACTCCACAAGGGAGATGCAGAATCTCCAGAGTCAGTGGCGACTAAAATATTGTTAAAAACATATTAAATGTGTAGATTCAGTTCTGTCTAAGGGTTTTACAACATCGTAGTGGGATAAACTCAGCAGCCTGTAGGGGGCGCTGATGGGGATTTACACTGTTAGACTGGTGAATATGTCTCTGACATGTCAGGTTGTTAACTGACCACAGGAGGGCAGTCTGACACAACAAAAACCCAACACACACACACACACACACACACACACACACACACACACACACACACACACACACACACACACACACACACACAGACACACACACACACACACGCACACACACACACAGACGCACACACACACACACACAAACACACGTACACACACACACACACACACACACGTACACACACACACACACACACACACACACACACACACACACACACACACACACACACACACACAGAGGTAGTGTGTTTGAACAGCAGCTCAGACAGTCAGGATGTTAAATCAGATGGAATGTTCCTTTAAATCAGCAGACATCACACACACAGATACGCGCCGCACAAACACACCCACCCACACACACACACGCACACACACACACACACACACACACACACACACACACACACAGACACACACACACACACACACACACGCACACACACACAGGATACTGATGTTTATGTAAAAGCACCTCAGCCCTCCTCTTCATCCCTTATAATCAATCAACATGTAAATCATTGATTATAACAGACTTTAATGTAGCTATAAACAACATCTGTAACTACTGTATAAACATATCATTTATGATTAATAACAAATTAAACAGAAGAAATTAAAATTAAAAGTTGTTGTCACACTATTAATTAATACGTGTAAATACATTTTATCAAATAAGATGTTGTTCTGAGTTATTGATCGGTAACTTTACACAAAGCAGTTACAGATGCTTAGTAAGAAAACATTAAGAAACACTCATTAATGCTTATTACCACATTATAGTGTGTTCTTTATGATTACAAACTATGAATATGGAATAAACACACTGATACTGATCAATCTGTGGTGAGATAAAAATCAATATATCCACCTGCTGGTTTATCAGTCGAGCTCTGGTGCTATCAGTGTGTGAATCAGTGATGTATGTGTGTGTGTGTGTGTGTGTGTGTGTGTGTGTGTGTGTGTGTGTGTGTGTGTGTGTGTGTGTGTGATGAGATGTGACAGCTGTGATCTCTGTTAGTCCTCTCTCTGTCTTTCTTTCTCTGAAACCACTAAACTGTGAAATCACTGAGACAGACGCCTTCCCACAATCCTCTCTGGCCGTCTACTGCCCCCAGCTGTACAAACACACACACACACACACACACACACACACACACACACACACACACACACACACACACACACACACACATCAAACCTCACACCTTGTTTGTGGACAGTCTGCTCAGATAAACGTGACATGTGATGCTCTATGAGCCATTTGATTGGCTCCTGAATGACAGGATTCTAAAGTTCTTCACTAAACTGTCCGATACAAATCAAAACCTTTACGAGCCAACAGTGAAGGTGTCACAGGTCTGTGAACAGAAGACAGCAGCTGTGATGATGTCATGGTACAGCAGGGCATTGGTTGGCTGCTGTGTGTGTAGGAGCTGCATTTAAGTTTATTTTTATGAATGAAATGTACTGATTTTTTCTATATTTATGTTTGAAAAGCAAAGAAATAAGTTGATAAATAAATAAGTTGGTGGAATGGCGCATGGTGAGTAGGGTTGTGAACGATAAACCGATGCGACCGGATATTCGGTTTAACAAGTGAGAGATACGGCTGCATCGGTAGCAGCCTCCTTAATCGATAGGAATTAGCTGTGAATATCTAGATTAATCGGTTGTAGAGTCATGGATCGGGTATCGCGACACTTAGAATCGGTTGTCGGCTTCACACACTTACAGTTTGCGTCAGCGTCTCTAAAACAACGCGAGAGCTGAAGCTGCCCGTGAATGAGTGACAAGTGACAAGAAGGAAAATGGAGGGGTTAAAGCTAGGTGGGCGAAAACAGCCGTTGAGATTCCGTCGCGTGCTCTCTGGCCTCTCCCTGCCACGCTACCTGCTGTAGCTCCTCCCACCGAACGTCAGTTATGCGCGTTCATGTGAATTCAGTTACATTGATAGGAAGACGAAACACGCAGGGACGCACCAACGTCGTTGCCAAGGTGACCGGACAGTCCCACAGCCAATAAGAACGGAGAATCGGAGCCTCGCTCTGATTGGTCAAAGTGTACATGAGCGGTGGCAATTTTTGGGTGCAGCCCACAGAGGCAGGGGAGAGCAAAGTTATGAGCAGATATTCTCAGAGCACTTCACCTACATATAGCTGACTGGCTATTAGGACAGTTTTGCCAAATATTACAGTAAAGAAATTAATTAATTAATACCCACCCTAGCTTTAAGGAGGTCAGCGGTGATAATGATGAAAAGATTTTCAATGCACCGGGAAACAAAAATCCAAAGTGTGGACTGTTTTTGGGTTTTACAAGAAGGAAGGGAAGCTCGACAGAAGCCGTGCTGTTTGTAAGCTGTGTAGAGCATCCTTAACGTACACCGGCAGCACTACAAATCTCGACCAGCATGCTAGGAGGAGACACGGTCAGGAATACATCGGTGAGACCCGCACCAACGAGCAGGAGCGCACTGCAAGCAGTAGCACACAGCCGGTTATTTCTAACATGTTTGCGCAACTTGGTCAAAACTCAGCACGTGCCAAGGAAATCACAGCATCAATAACGCGTTTTATCGCTAAAGGATTATGTCCGTATAATATAGTTGAGTGGGAAGGATTTCAGGATTTGATCCATACATTAGAGCCCAGGTATAAGATACCCTCCCGAAATCATATCACCAACACGTGCATGCCAGCGTTGTATACACAAGTTAAGAGCCAAGTTGAAAAAGAACTGGCATACATACTGGCATTTATACATATGTTTAATACATGTGTTAATGTTACATATGTTAATATGTTACATATTTATTTCCTTTAATCTTTTACATAATGCACTTGTCACTGTGTGTTAAGCATTGTTGAGATAAGAATGTGGTTGCTGCTTTGTTCTTCCCCCTCTGACACATTTTGAGATGTCATAAGGTTTTGGTTACATGGTTTGTTTATAGGTCACAGGTTCTGAACCCATTATCAATTCCTGCGGTGCCCTCAATCTGCTGCTGCTTACATTTTTCAGTTTGTAACTTGTAACTTGCACCTTTGTTTTCCAAACACTATGCTCAGGTTGTGATTTTTCTACCTCTTTGGTCCATGTCTAAAAATAAATACATTGACATGTGATTTTGTTGTTGTTAGTTTTATTTTAATTTTATTTTTACCAGTGCCATAAAGCAACAATGCTTGGGGATATGTGGTCTTTTACATATTTGAAAAGAAAATATTGTACTGTCATTTCACAGAATTGGCTTCTTTATTTTATAAAATATCTACAACAAATATTAACCGTAGAATCGAATCGAATCGAATCGAATCGAATCGTTCTTACACTTTATCGATTCGTATCGAATCGGTCTGTAATAAAAGGATATCGTTTTTGAATCGAATCGTAACCTGTGTATCTAGATGCGTATCTAATCGTTTATCACAGAGAGATGTGCAACCCAGTGAACAAAGAAACACGTCAGAGCAGATATGTGCTCGCAACACAAACATTTATGAATGATTATTCGTTTGAAAATATTCACTGAATTATCAAGAAACGAATTTCACCGCAGATTTTGTATTAATGGACTGTGATCTTTTATTTTTTAACTTTACTGCGACGTGGCCGAATAATAATGAGAGCTGAAGACGATACGGAAATTAAAAGTTATTAGAAAGAATAAACCTGTTTCTGCACACTTGAAGACTGTTGGATGGATTGAAGAAAGAACAATTTTAACGTTTTTGGAAGTTTATCTTTGAGTAAAAATGAAGCAGAAAATACTCCTGTTAAAGACATGAATGAAGAGCAGGAAAAATGTCACATTTAACACGGAGAACGAACATTGTGAAGAGTTTAATGACCGATAAAGACAGCGTGATGAAGTCTAATGAACTTCTAGAGGATGTTAAAGGTTTGCATGCGTCCTACAGTGAACAGTGGAGAATGGTGGAGTC
>NW_026552677.1:0-42500 GCF_027596085.1 Anoplopoma fimbria | reverse complement strand
TGGACTGGATGTAGTAACTGGATTTGAATCAGAAATATTGTGAATTATTTATCAGATAATAATATAATGATATTAATAATTCATATAGACAATGAGACAGTTATACAAGTAAAGATAATGCAGAAAACAAAGATTGTGTTATCAAATGACAAGCAATAGTTAGAAAGGCGTTCTTATTGCACGCAAAATGACTTACAAATTGTCGTGTCATTTAAATGCCACCATAACTGGTGAAAGCGGGCTGCTTGTTTCAGAGGAGCATTGTGTAAGATTTAGTGACATCTAGTGGGGAAGTTGCAGATTGCAACCAACTAAATACCCCTCAGCTCACCCCTCTCTTTCCAAGGGAGTCGGAGAACTACGGTGGCCTTCAGGTAGGGATAGGTATCTTTATGATTTCCTTACTACTAGGAGCTACTCATATCAATATTCTGTTCTTTTTCATGATTAAATAATTGCATTTAAAAACACATGTATCATTTTAAAAAGCAAATACATTCAGAACAGGGTTAGAATTTAGTTATATTTAAAATGTAACAGTTATGTCTACAACAGCTAAGACACTATAAAGTCATTAATATCTGTGTAGCATCACCTGAATCCACAGCAGGTTGAGTAGTTGTAGTAGCTGGATTCAAATCAGAAATATTGAAATGTGAATTACACACAACATAAAGATGGAAGTAAAATGTAAAGGTACTGTAACAATAATGAATAAGATAATGTGAAGTTACCTGTGCTCGGGCCACGAACGGTTTCTGCAGAAAGTGACAGAAAAAATGATTAAATTGTTGACACTAAATGTTTATAAGTACTGTACTTAAATACAAATCTAAGGAACTTGTTCTTTTCTTTTATGCTATTTTCTACTCCTTCTCCTATACATTTATCTGACAAATGTAGTAACTTTACAGATGGATATTTGTATTTATATTCATTCAAAATATATGAAGATTTTATAAAATCTGACTCCCCAACAGTTTATACAAAAAAACTGAAGCCAGTGTTTAATCAATAAGTCGATTGACAGAAAATGTATGGGAAACTTTTTGCTGGTTCCAGATGTAATGTTAATATTAATGATGTTTATTAACAATGTTAATAATGTAAATGTACCAGAAATTATGTTTCTAATGTTAATGTTTATTAACAATGTTAATAATGATAATGTATTAGTAATAATGTTGAGGTCTAACAAACAACACAAGTGAAGCTGTCACTTTGGGCTCTGGGTAATTTCACATTATTTTCACTATGTTTACAAAACAATATTTAATGGTTAAAATCATCTTTACAGAGGTCTGTTACCTTTAACATCTCCACAGAGGCTTTCACACTCCTTCACAGTGGTGAATATGTTCCCATTAGACGCACTGCCTTTGAAGTAGAATCCTTCACACCTCCAACTCGACACATTGTAGAAGAAGAAGTTGTGCTTGGGGCTTTCTTCTGTGGCAGGTGGGTCGTAACTGATGGGCATTGGAGGTCTTTGTCCATGCTCCACGGGCCGATAACACAGATCTGAAGGGACAAAGATGGAGGGAGTATATTTAAGATATTTAGCAGACAGGAAGGTCTTTGGTGTCCTTGAAACCCCCAAAATGTGTGTATTAAAGAGGTCTCTTACACTTTTCATTGCAGAGAGCTTCACAGCCCTCCTGGGTATAGAATGTGTTCTCGTTGGGCCCACAGCCGCTGAAGAAGCGCTCACACCTGAAACTGCTGCTGTTGTAGAAGAATCTGGGAATCCCAATCTGGCAGTTGCGGTAATGCCTATTCTGAAAGTTATGACATCGGAGGACTGGAGGGAGAAGAAGAGACGGCACAACCAGATTAGTCTCGCATCGCTTGTTTTCATTAATCAATCCTTCTTTGGGGCATGGCCCAGTCCTCCTTAGTTACTGTTGCTAACCTCTCAGTCTTTATGTTCTCTCATGGTACTTATATTCTTTACAATAGTCACGTCTGCAGAGCCCTGGACGGGACATAGAGGGGCTAAAATATCAAAGGTAAACGGAAGAAAAATAATGTTGTTCAGCAAAACCTTTGCTATCTAGCTAGAGTAGCTTTTAGAACAGTAATGTAGGGTATTGCATTTTTGTGAATTTACTGTTTATCAAATCACAAATCAGACGCATTAGCTAGCTCACCCCGTTGTCTTAGCTTTACATTTGAGGCCAATCTCAAAATAAAATCTATGAACCTCTCCCACATGTGTGCACTCCAGCGTCGTGGATGTTTCCAGGTTGCTGAACTGACCCGGATGTGCATTGACCTTTCTTTGTTCTTTTTCCTTTTTTTTAACATGAGCAAATTTAGGGATCATTTGCAAAAGAAAAGTACTTTTTGTTATTTTTATCATTGATTCTTTTCCCCCCTTCATGTCCCTTCTGGTCCAATGCTATATCAAACTTTTAGTTAAACCAGTGCAGAAGAAGAAGGTGATTAAAAGAGATCAAATACTGGAAAACCACTCTGAGAACATGATGCAATTATGACTTTCGTTTTAGTTTCATGTATTAATGTCAGGGGAGGTGACGGTGTCCTCATATGGTTTTTACGTCTGTCGCTATTTTTAGTGTCTTCAGTGCGTCTCCATCCACCTGGTTCCATGCCAACCTGAAACCTTCCTCCCATTAATACATGAAACAACCAGTCATGTCTTATCTTACGTTTACATAATAACGTAATATTCATTATTTAAGCCACTTCCTTTGTTCTGTAGAGACGTTTAACAGCAGTTTTTATCGCATTCAGAAACATTGCAGTTAGATGTTATCAAGACTTCTGATCCTGAGTTGTCTCTCCAACAGTCAAGAACAGAATTCAAGCATCACATTAACAAACAGCAAAAGTGAAGCTGTCACTTTGGGCTCTGGGTAATTTCACACTATTTTCACTATGTTTACAAAACAATATTTAATGGTTAAAATCATCTTTACAGAGGTCTGTTACCTTTAACATCTCCACAGATGCTTTCACACTCCTTCACAGTGGTGAATATGTTCCCATTAGACAAACTGCCTTTGAAGTGAAATCCTTCACACCTCCAACTCGACACATTGTAGAAGAAGAAGTTGTGCTTGGGGCTTTCTTCTGTGGCAGGTGGGTCGTAACTGAAGAACGCACTGAGGTCTTTCTCCATGCTCCACGGGCCGATAACACCGATCTGAAGGGACAAAGATGGAGGGAGTATATTTAAGATATTTAGCAGACAGGAAGGTCTTTGGTGTCCTTGAAACGTCCCACAATTTGTCAGTTTCTTAACGTAATATTCATTATTTAAGCCACTTCCTTTGTTCTGTGGAATAGAGACGTTTAACAGCAGTTTTTATCGCATTCAGAAACATTGCAGTTAGATGTTATCAAGACTTCTGATCCTGAGTTGTCTCTCCAACAGTCAAGAACAGAATTCAAGCATCACATTAATAAACAACCAATATTTGCATCAAAAACCCGTAAACAGAATCCTGTGAACACTCTGAATCCATCTCACCTTCGCCCATCTTCTTGGAGTAAACAGAAATAGGTTGGCTGGGATCTCGGGGGTGTGAATGTGGGCCCTGGTTCATACAGTTGACCAGCAGACACTGATGGCCGTTGAGCGTAGTGGACACCACGGCCATGTGGCAGCCTGGTTCTGCTACGCAATCCAGCCGGCATCTTGTCTCATCCTTTATCTCTGGCAGCCGGATCAGATTGTAGATCCCGGAGACGAGGCACTGCGCTGGATCATGAGCCAGACCGGGCCGAACCAGGAAACCCACTGCCAGCAGGGAGAACCAGAACCCAAACAGACCCTTCTCAATCATGGCTTCAGTCCAGAAATGTTCAGCTCTGAGGATCTGAGGAAAGGTTTTCTAGTGTTTCTGCTGCGTGTTGAGGCTGATGAGTTCTCACTTGGTTGTGTTCTGGGTTTGTGTTGAGTAAATGAAACTTAAACCTGAGCCCTACCCACTCTGCTCCTTCACAACACATTCCTCTTCAACAGAACTCCAAGACAAAAGTCACCGAACATTGTTGTCATAGTTTGAGAGGGAGTTGTCTCTTTGTTTCACTTATATTTATATAATTAAGTAGTTATAACATAATAGTTCTAATTAAAACCTATTAAGGTGTGTAATTAAACTCTTGTCATCTTAACTTCCTTGTTCCTGTAAATGTCAACCAACCTGAATCAGTATTTATTAAAGGACCTGTCAAACATGACGAACATGGTGTTGACACATTTAAAAACATCTTTTTCTCAGAGTTTTGGTCTTCTAAAGGTTCCAACATTAGCTAATTACAGCTGAGGCTGAAGAATGTCTCTGCCGACCAGAACATTCTGTTGTCATGACCACAGACGGTTTATAAGAAGTGGACGGAGTCGTATTGACGTCACACATTGGTTTGTGGACGTTTTGAAGCCTCAAATTCGATGATTTTGACGTCGCCATCTTGTTTTTTTATCAACCAGTGAACAGGAAGTGACCATATATGGACTGAGGAGGAGTGAGGTAGAGACGCCGTATACGTCTCTGGTGTGGACCTGTCAATCAGTGTGTAGCCCCGCCCTAAAGCATCCCCTGCTTTATGGTCTGTTTGACTCTAAATGGAGCATCATTTACTAAATGAACATCATGCTGTATTGAAGAAGACTTGAAACTAGAGATTGAGACCATAAACTCATGTTTACAATGTTTACTGAGGGAATAAATCAAGAGAGAAGTAGAGTCATTTTCTCATAGACTTCTATACAACCAGAGGAGTCGCCCCCTGGTGGACACTAGAGAGAATTCAATTCAATTCAATTCAGTTTATTACCAAGACAAAAGTCACCGAACATTGTTGTCATAGTGTGAGAGGGAGTTGTCTCTTTGTTTCACTTTAGAGGTTATAATACAAAACGAAGAAGGTGTGTAATTAAACTCTTGTCATCTTAACCTCCTTGTTCCTTTAAATGTGATGAAATGAGACGGACAAACACTAAGATAGAGACGGAAAAAACAGCATCAGATCTCATGACCATGACTTCTGTTTGAAGAACCAGAGATAAAAACACTCACACAGATTCAGGAAACATTTATTTACAGCATTTTCAAAATAAAACGACCAAGTCAGTTTGGAAAGGTTTTGGAACTCTGACCTGATAAAAAAGATGTAGGCGTTAATTAAAGCATGTTCCATTGACAATAAAACTCCTTTAGTTAAAAAAAAAAAAAAAAAAAGTGCAGAGGAGTCTTTTAACCCGACAAGCTGATCTGGAATCAGACTGTTGGTCGGTCTAGACGTAAGCTTTGGAGCTGCTGCTGTCTGAGGCCGGAGCTGCTCTGTAGATCTTCTGTCCTTGACTCGTAGAGGAGAAGTTATATGAAAACTGCCTGCAGAAGAAAACGGGAGATCTCTCATTTACAAAAGATAGACGACAATCAGAAAGAGAGATTACTGCAAACCATCATCTGTTAAGCTGTTTCACTATTTGGTAAATGAAAGCGAGACCCAACCAGGTGTCCTGTGTCCAGGCCCACGGTCCTCTACAGGAACGTACCGCTGTGCGTAGACCCAACCAGGTGTCCTGTGTACCACGTGCTGTGTAACGTGTGCTACGTACCGTGTGCTGCGTACCGTGCTGCACGGTCCTGCTGCGTACCGTGTGCTGCGTACCGTGTGTGTACTGTGCTACGTACCGTGTGCTGTGTACCGTGTGCTGCGTACCGTGTGCTACGTACCGTGTGCTGTGTAACGTGTGCTGCGTACCGTGCAGAGGCGGCAGAGGAAGTCCTCCTGCAGGAGCAGCAGAGCAAAGACCCTCCCAGTATGGCCAGACAGGAGGCCGCCCAGCCCAGATACAGACCAGTACCCAGCTCGAACCTACAGCACCAGAACACTCAGAGTCAGCGGCAGGAAGTGACTCACATCACATGACTCACATTAGACACCCGGAAAATATGGGATTTCTTAAAGAAGTGACACAAAATACATTGACTGGATTTTAAGTACTACAACGTTAAGCAATAATTAACCATCTGAACCCCAAAAGGAAAAGCATGTTTTATTCAAACAATCGCCAAAACTACAACGTTATATAACAAAGCCAGAAGCTGTAAAAACTGTCATGATCATCAGATTTTCATCTTTAAGACGGTCCTTGAACACATCATATGTGACATGTGTTGAGAGCGACTGACCTGACCCCTCCATACAGAGGGTCGTAGAAGTCCTGGATGACTCTGGCAGCATACCAGGACACTGCAGTCAGAGTGAAGACACCTGAGGAGGAGACAGACATGAAGACATGAAGATATGAGGACATGAAGATATGAAGATATGAGGACATGAGGACATGAAGATATGAAGATATGAAGACATGAGGACATGAAGATATGAAGATATGAAGACATGAGGACATGAAGATATGAAGACATGAAGATATGAGGACATGAGGACATGAAGATATGAAGATATGAAGACATGAGGACATGAAGATATGAGGACATGAAGATATGAGGACATGAAGACATGAGGACATGACGACATGAGGACATGAGGACATGAAGATATGAAGACATGAAGGCATGAGTGTCCCTCCATCTTTATGTATTAATCTCCTATTTATGCACATTACTGACTTTGCTTCTTCCCCGGAGTTCTTGTGCTTTCTCGCCTCGCAGGTTTCCATGAATCGGGGTTATATTTGGACTGTCATCGTGCCACCTGCTGAGGCCCTGCTGACACCCACTGCTACTACCACTATCATTATTATTATTATTATTATTATTATTATTATTATTTATTATTATCATTATTAGTCACATTACTATTATTATTCCCTATTTCATTATTTAAATTCTACTATAGTCATTGCTGCTTTTATAAGTAGTCTTATTGTTTCCTTGGTTACTCTGCTTACTACTCTTATTATATGAATCATTTATGTCATATACATTGAATGTGTTGTATCTCTGTTATGCTGTTCATTCTGTACACATGACATCTATTGCATTCTGTCCATCCTGGAGAAGGATCCCTCCTCTGTCGTTCTCCCAGAGGTTTCTTCCTTTTTTCTCCCTGTTAAAGGGGTTTTTAGGGGAGTTTTTCCTGTGTCGATGTGAGGGAAGGACAGAGGATGTGAGGGTGTAAGGACAGAGGATGTGAGGGTGTAAGGACAGAGGAGGTGAGGGTGTAAGGACAGAGGATGTGAGGGTCTAAGGACAGAGGATGGAGGGTGTAAGGACAGAGGATGTGAGGGTGTAAGGACAGAGGATGTGAGGGTCTAAGGACAGAGGATGTGAGGGTGTAAGGACAGAGGATGTGAGGGTCTAAGGACAGAGGATGTGAGGGTGTAAGGACAGCGGATGTGAGGGTCTAAGGAGAGAGGAGGTGAGGGTCTAAGGACAGAGGAGGTGAGGGTGTGAGGGTCTAAGGACAGAGGATGTGAGGGAAGGACAGAGGATGTGAGGGTGTAAGGACAGAGGAGGTGGACAGAGGATGTGTAAGGACAGAGGATGTGAGGGTGTAAGGACAGAGGATGTGAGGGTCTAAGGACAGAGGATGTGAGGGTCTAAGGAGGGTGTAAGGACAGAGGATGACAGAGGAGGTGAGGGTCTAAGGACAGAGGATGTGTAGGACAGAGGATGTGAGGGTCTAAGGACAGAGGATGTGAGGGTAAGGACAGAGGATGTGAAAGGACAGAGGATGTGAGGGTGTAAGGACAGAGGATGTGAGGGTGTAAGGACAGAGGAGGTGAGGGTGTAAGGACAGAGGATGTCGCATGTGTACAGATTGTAAAGCCCTCTGAGGCAAATTTGTAATTTGTGATTTTGGGCTATACAAAATAAACTGAATTTAATTTAATTGAATGATGACATGAGGACATGAAGACATGAAGACATGAGGACATTAGTTGAACCCCTTCCTGACGTACCGGACAGGATGAAGAGGACTCCTCCGCTCAGGGCGATCTGGTCCTTGACGTGATCCGGGGTTCTGCCGATCTTGGTGCACTTGAGTCCCAGAACGGAGACGATGGCGGCGGCCAGACCGACCAGCAGGGACAGGATCATCAGAGCCCTGCAGGCCTGCAGGTGAGCTGGAGACCAGGACCAAGAACACAACACAGTCTGGTTTGAGGAGCTCAATAAAGTTTTATTCACACTGGTTTTTTTTCATGTAAAACATGTTTTAAAAGAGTTTATTAATGTTTTTATCAGAGACGGTGGACGTTAACGTTTACAGAGTAGCACTGTGTTCTGACAACCTTTATATATTAATATAATATAATTCATGGATGGGATCGGTACTCACCCGGCAGTCCCAGAACCGTCTTGAACCGGCTGCACTGAAGGGAACCCAGCGACGTGGCGGCGCAGCTCATCCACAGACCTTCAAACTGCCACTGACTGCTGCTGACCGACTCCATCTGACTCCTCACCTTCCACACCTGAGAGGAGGTGCAGCTGGACTGCAGACACCAGGACACCACGCCCAGGACCAGACCCACAACCTGCAGGCCCACCGCCATGCTGCTCAGCGTCACCGTGCACACCTGGAGACACCTGGAGAGACCTGGAGACACCTGGAGACTCCTGGAGACACCTGCAACTACAACAAGCACATTTGTCAATAATCACAGGTGGGGTTCCTCAGGGTTCTGTTCTGGATCCTTTGTATTTTCATTTTACATGCTAATATATAGTGTTGTAACGGACCGTTATTGATCCCTGATCTTACTGATCCCCCTTAAGGATTAAATCCACAGTTTAACGTTAACCATCACAGTGTAAATAAAGTTTTATTGACGATCGTTATCCTCCAATATTCAGTAAAATATGAGATCAGGACTTCATTTATGCTTCTCTAGTCTCTGATCTCTGATGATGTTACATTGTAAACAACCAATCTGTGTTTAAACCAACAGGAGAGCTAGTAACGTTAGCAGCACCGCTAACAGGAGGAGAGCTAGTAACGTTAGGAGGAGGAGAGCTAGTAACGTTAGCAGCACCGCTAACAGGAGGAGAGCTAGTAACGTTAGCAGCACCGCTAACGGCTAACAGGAGGAGAGCTAGTAACGTTAGCAGCACCGTTAACGGCTAACAGGAGGAGAGCTAGTAACGTTAGCAGCACCGTTAACGGCTAACAGGAGGAGAGCTAGTAACCGTTAACAGGAGGAGCACCAGCACCGCTAACAGGAGGAGAGCTAGTAACGTTAGCAGCACCTCTAACAGGAGGAGAGCTAGTAACGTTAGCAGCACCGTTAACGGCTAACAGGAGGAGGTTCAGTTCAGTTACATTATGATGCGTTCAGGCTCTGTTCAGTTAAATGAGTATTGTCTGAAGGTAAATTATAATGTTATCATGATGCGTTCACATGTAATCTGTAAAATGTAGTGTTGGTGATGAACTAGAATAAATCCAGTAGTTTGAAGGAGATGTTTTCACATTAATATAAATAGATATTAGAGATGAATTATGATGTTTAACTTCCTAACACTAGCTCTAATAATAATACATCATTAAAACTAATAATGAAGAGATCTGTTTTAATCCATAAAAATACAATATTTTATTTCCTTATCATTTGAATTTTTATGAAGTAAAAAAAACACTAGAAATTACTATAACAAAGTAAAAGTATATAATTTAGTATTTTTGATGGTTTACTGACTTCAGAGCGTTGAAATGAGTCTGAATCCTTGTTGACCAGCTGCTATAATCAAACAACAAAGGGATCTGTATCTGACAATATGGATCATTAATGATCGGTAAATAAAACCTGATCAGGGATCTAAAAGCTATATTTTATAAATGTTTTCTTACGTGCTGATCCGATCTGTGACCTTTATGATCCGATACACCTCTAACAATATGTCCGTCAAAGTCACGTTTATGAACCACACACACACACACACACACACACACACACACACACACACACACACACACAAACCTTTTACCTTAAAACAGGAGTGTCTTTAACAACAACCCCAAAAACAGATTAATATGAGTGATTTCTGATTTTACACATTTACACGGGTTTGTTAAAAACACACGTCATGATTTTATGAAGTAGTTCAGGCTAACGGCCCCCGTCAGTAAACTGATCTCTTTGTTTTGCATTCATGAACCATTATTAACAATAATGTGAAATAATAGAATATTGTCTATATTTCCATTTCGTTTCAAGACTTGTTGGATGGATTTTAGACATGAACTGATATGTTCATTAAAAATATTCAAGATTCAAAATCTGTTTTCTTTCTTGGTAAATAATTAAAATGACCCTTTGTTCCATTTTGACCTTTAAAACAAAGTAAATCATATCTTGACTTCATGTCAGAGAATAAAGTGACAGTTTGAAACCAGCAGAGTCCATAAATTGGAAGTAAAAGCAGCTTTCTGTCTCTTTCTGTCTCTTTTCTCCAAAAACCAGACCTCTAACTTGTAGTTCTGACCAGCTGAGACATCGGACCTCATCACTGAAGTCCTCCGTGAAGAACCAGACCTCCGTTCTTACCGTCTGAAGGCTGAAGGTTCTGGGTCTCTGCTGTCGGTTCTTCTCTGTAGCAGTTGGTCCGGTCAGCTTCAGAGACATGTGGTCTCAGTGTGGACCTGGTCTGAGGTCTGATGGGGGTCAATGAACCTCCGGACCGGCGCTGAACACACAGCGTTATTGACGTACATCAACCTCAGAGTTTCACCTCCACCCTGTTTGTGAGGAGTCACTTATCTGTGAGAGTTATGGAAATAGCAATGATGATATTTGTGACAATAACTGTAATAATGATAAATCTCGATTGGACGACATGTTGTAATTTGATTATTATAATTATTAAAACATTTATAATAACTCCTCCTGTTGAATCCTTCACTCTTCCTAATTTATTGAACAGTTAACTGGAGTTTAAATAAATAATAAAATAAATGACAGCAATTTAATACCCGTTTAAACTCTGTATTTTATGACAGACAGTTCTTCTGCTGAGTAACAAAAATCTTGATTATTTTGTATTTTTACAGGATAAAAAAATATAAGAAAAGAGATGAAATGAAAAGTGAAAAATCTGGAAGACGTCAAAAAATTCATCAACTTTTCATATTTATGTATACTTATATATGCACATCAATGTTTCTGTTTGTGCATTAACTGTCTCACAGTGTGTATTAGTGACAGTGAATACATTATTATTATTATGAGGTCCAGTCACACAGATAAACATCTGTATATAGAAACCAGACTGTGTGTATGTGTGTGTGTGTGTGTGTGTATGTGTGTGTGTGTGTGTGTGTGTGTGTGAGACTGTTTGTGGACTTTAAACTGTCTGTTTATCAAACTGACTTCATGTTTGCAGATCAGTAAACTGTTAAATGGAGACAAAAGTAAAAATTCCTTTACTTTAACTCCAAATCACAACCTTCAGAATAAAAGCTTTTTAACAAATGGATCAGGATTCACAAATACTCTTAAATGTCAGTAACTTGAAACAATCAGAGTAACTTGTAACAGTCGGAGTAACTCGAAACAGTCGGTCTGACCTAAACTATGAATCATCAGATGGCTGTAGAACAGACAGAGGAGAGAAGAACACTGTTTCCTTCATGAAGAAACAGGCGGATAGTTCAGTGTTCCTGCAGAGAACCAGCCGGTTCACGTTCATCTTGATTCTCAAAGAACAGAACAGTCGTTAAAGCATCGCCTCACATCATTTATTTAAAAGAAAACCAGCAAACATAAATAAACAGTCAGAACCTCCTGGTTTCAGAGTCAGAACCAGAGGGAACCTTAATGAGAACCTGATACAGTGTTTATGTTATTTCAATATTTATCATAGAACTCTGCAGAATCATGGACAGGCTTTAAATAAACCTTTAAATTAATCCATGGATTGTTGTTTTAAGTTTTATTAAAGTTTCATTTCTGACATCTTCTTGGACGGTGGACATTATTTGTCTCTAAAAATCAAACAAACGTGAACAAAAACAGACAAATAAATCTGAGTCCTTCATGTTATGTTTATAAATACGAACATGAATCATCACCAGACGTCCTAGGGAAGCCAAATGGTGCAGCGAGCCGGCCTCTGTCTGTACAGTTTATACATCTTTACATGTTGGTTTTTTTCCCAGCAGCCCCGGTGTTTCAGCGTCCTACACGGCGCCTCCTCCGTCAGCGCCTCCTCCACCAGAACCTCCTCCGGTTCTCAGGTCGTGCCAGAGTTTAACAAAAGGTTCTCGGTTCTTCCAGATCAACTCGTGACCGAACATGATGTACCAGCTGGAGGAGACAGAGAGCATGATGGGAACTTATTTATGAATATGAGGAAAACTCTGGAGAGTAAAAGGATCAACAGTGACTCACACTCCAAACAAGGCTCCTCCTAAATGAGCCGCGTGGTCAAAGAACTTCCATCCCATCACCACACCTGCCGTATCCATGGCGATGATGGCCTTTAGAGCCTGGAGAGAGAGAGAGAGAGAGAGAGAGAGAGAGATTAATGGTGTCTGTCCGACAGGTGAAGCAGGTGTAAGCTGGTGAAGCGAGTCTTACGTTGGCCGCGGTGAAGGTGAACATGGGGAGGAAGATGATGGCCAGTTTGGCTTCTGGCATTTTGGTGCAGACGGCAGCCAGAACGGTCATGATGGCTCCAGACTGAAGAGAGAGAGAGAGAGAGAGAGAGAGAGAGAGAGAGAGAGAGAGAGAGTGAGTGAGACTGGACCTTGTGGGGGGATTTCACATCATTTATCAATACTTTTTGTTTTTGACACTTTTTACTTATATTCCCCCATATTTTTACTAATCATTACTAATATTTTCAGACAATATTTTGTAGAGATTTCTCACTAATATTTTACGTATTATTCTAATAGAGGTGTTCTCAACCTTTGATGCTTTAAATAAAGAAGATTGACTTTCCTACAATCTATGAGTTGTGAGCAGTTATTGATCTGAGGGAGGTCTGATGAAGGAAAATCTATCCAGGAGACATAATGATGAGTTTTGTCTGGTTAATACTTACGGCTCCCAGAGACGGACCGAACCTCCCGGTGGCCGTCTTACACACATAACTGAAAAACGTAGAAACAACACCTGAAAAATAAAGGAAACCAACAATCTGTAACAGGAACGGATCAATACAGGAACTGATCAATACATGAACTGATCAATACATGAACTGATCAATACAGGAACTGATCAACACAGGAACTGATCAACACAGGAACGGATCAATACAGGAACTGATCAACACAGGAACTGATCAACACAGGAACTGATCAACACAGGAACTGATCAGGAACTGACAGGAACGGATCCAGGAACTGATCATCAGGAGGTCAGGAGGAATTATAGAATATACAGAACAATGTTATCTGACACGGACCACCTCCTACAGCAGACAGGCGGTCAGACAGGCGGTCAGACAGGCGGTCAGGGCGGTCAGGCAGTGGGGGTGTTCTACCTGCAGACAGGTAGACGGCCATGAACTGCTCTCGGCCCAGCATGGACACGGCGCTGGAGGAGAAGCTCCAGAGGACGTACATGTTGGCCGCCATGTGGAAGAAAGAGAAGTGACTGAAGGTGGAAGAAGGTGGAGCAGGAGGAAAAGACAGTCAGGAACAGAAGAACAGCAGGAACAGACGACGCAGTCAGGAACAGACGACAGTCAGGAACAGACGGAGGTCAGGAACAGACGACAACAGTCAGGAACAGACGGCAACAGTCAGGAACAGACGAACAGTCAGGAACAAGCGTCAGTCAGAAACAGACGACAACAGTCAGGAACAGACGGCAACAGTCAGAAACAGAACAGACAAACAGTCGAGAACAGACAGAAAAACACCATGTCAGGAACAGACGACAACAGTCAGGAACAGACGACAACAGCCAGGAACAGAAAAACACCATGAGACGGACAACAGCCAGGAACAGACGACAACAGTCTGAAACAGACGACACTACGAGACAAACAGTCAGAAACAGAAGACGACAACAGTCAGGAACAGACAACAGTCAGAAACAGAAGACGACAACAGTCAGGAACAGACAACAGTCAGAAACAGACAACAACAGTTAGAACAGTCAGGTAAGAAACAGCAAACATTCAGAGAGAAACGACAGTCAGTCAGAGAAAACAGTCAGAAATAGAATACTGTCAGAAACAGACAAAGAGAACAGTCAGTCAAAAACAGTCAACAGTCAGACACAAGCAACAATGGTCACACACGGACAACAGCCAGTCAACAACAGCTACAGACTCGTTGTTGGTTTGATCTGTTTGTAATCTTTATCCGAACCGAGATCAGAGTATGGGGCCTTGAACGCACCATCCTGAGGACCTGAAACAGCAGTTAGTGACAGTGTGAGTGCAGACTCACTGGAGGCTGGGTTGGAGGTGAAGTATTTGATCATAGAGCGCTGCAGAGATGGTATTCTCCAACAGCAGAACACTATGGCGTTAGCAGCAATGATCCCTGGGAAAAAGACCAACAACACAGAGACGGCGAGGTCAAGATAATTATCATTAAGTTTGTTAAGACTAAAGTTTGAGAAGAACCCTGGATGTATATTTGTGCTGTAGTTTGTCTGGACGCTCTCTTACCTGTGACCGTCCTCTGACCCTCACTCAAGCTGTTCCACCATTGGTTGATCTGGAACACAAACAGCCAATCAGGTCTCAGGCTGTGATCATCATTATAATCATGACAACACTGAGAATCTGTAAATATGTTTTGTGCTCTGTGTCGGGACTGAACACTCAGACATAATGATGTAAGCCAGAACAAGGTGTCTGTAACATCCCTTAGCTTAGCATTACTTTAAGCTGGTTTAAATTAAGTCCCATAAGAGACATCGTTGAAAACCTTCCAAGCATTTTGTATTTTCTCTGATGTTTTTCAGAGTCTGTAAAATGAGAAATGATAGAAGAACGTGATTAATTATTGACGTTCTTCTCTGGTGGATCACGTGTGAACATCTGTTCACATAAAGACAGAGTTCACAGGATGCCATCAGAGAAACCAGTGACTCAGCGTTCACACTGAACCCGACACCAGCAGCACCTGATCCTGATGCGAGAGCGATGACCTCCTCACCTCTTTGCGGAAGTCTCCTCGTTTCTGAGGTCGCAGCTTCTCCAGCCAATCGGCTCTGACCTCGTCGAAGTAGCTCTGGACTCGAAACTTGAGAGACTCGTACTGCCAGATGGCCGCCGAGCCGAAGGAGCAGCCTGTAAACTGACATGGAGTTAGCACCCGTCTGTGACATCGCCGATGACATCACCTCCACCGCCCAACAGGTAAACACCACCACCTACCCCCACGGTGAAGACGAGCGGCCTGAGGAGCCGGCTGAAGGAGCGGGGGGAGCTGGGTGGAGCCTGATGCTCCATGTGGGGGCGGGGTCCGCCGCTGGACCAAAGCCTCCGAGGACTCTGTGTGGGGGGAGCAGCTCCTCCTTCTTGGATTCTGGTTTCTTGGTGGCTTTCCTGAAGCCGCATCTCTGCTGGAAGCTGTGGGGCCACCTGGTGACAATTAACCAATCAATCAATTAACCAATCAAACAATTAACCAATCAAACAAACAATTAACCAATCAACCAATTAACCAATCAACCAATTAACCAATCAACCAATTAACCAATCAAACAGTTAACCAATCAAACAATTAACCAATCAAACAATTAACCAATCAAACAATTAACCAATCAAACAATTAACACAATTAACCAACCAAACAATTGACCAATCAACCAATCAACCAATCAAACAAACCGCTCTGTTAGCTACCAAGCTAACGCTAGTGGGCTAAACCCAGTTAAGAAGACATATCAACAGAGGACCAAAATGCTATGTTAGCTACCAAGCTAACATTAGCCTGCTGACAGCAAGCTAAACAGACACATCAAAACAGAACCAAACAAGCTAGCTAGCTTTGTTAGCTTCCAAGTAACATTAGCCTGCTAAACCCAGGTGCATCTGTCTTTGAGAGCTAGCAGAGCTAACAGAGCTAACAGAGCTACCAGAGCTAACAGCACTAACAGAGCTTACAGAGCTAGCAGCTAGCAGAGCTAACAGAGCTAGCAGAGCTAACAGAGCTAACAGCTAGCAGAGCTAACAGAGCTATCAGCTAGCAGCTAGCAGAGCTAACAGAGCTACAGAGCTAACAGAGCTAGAAGCTAACAGAGCTAACAGCACTACAGAGCTAGCAGAGCTAACAGCACTAGCAGAGCTAACAGAGCTATCAGCTAGCAGAGCTAACAGAGCTATCAGCTAGCAGCTAGCAGAGCTAACAGAGCTATCAGCTAGCTGAGCTACCAGAGCTAACAGAGCTAGAGCTAACAGCACTAGCAGAGCTAGCAGAGCTAACAGCAGAGCTAACAGAGCTAACAGAGCAGAGCTAACAGAGCTAACAGCACTAGCAGAGCTAGCAGAGCTAACAGAGCTAACAGCACTAGCAGCTAGCAGAGCTAACAGAGCTAACAGAACTAGCAGAGCTTACAGAGCTAGCAGAGCTAACAGAGCTAACAGAGCTATCAGCTAGCAGCTAACAGAGCTAGCAGAGCTAACAGAGCTAGCAGAGCTAGCAGAGCTAACAGAGCTAGCAGAGCTAACAGAGCTAACCTAACCCTAACCCAGGCCGGAGGAGGCGCTCTGTCCCCGGCCGTCACTGACCTCGGTCCCCTCGCGGAGCTCCGTGAAACATCTCCTCCGCTCAGTCTGAGCAGCAGCGCGCAGCTCCTCCACGCCATGCTGACCCCGTGACCCCGTGACGCGGTGACCCCGTGACCCCGCGACGCGTGACCCCGGAAGGTCGGTCATTAACTTCCGCCCGTGACTTTCAAATTAAAATATTGGCAAAGTAAAACTGTTAAATTATAAAAGTGTATTATTTTATTTATTTATTGTAAATAACAATACAATGTTGTCCTATCGGTCTATTCATTATTTCATTATATTTATTAATAATAATGATATATATATATATATCATTATTATTCTTTATTAATAAAGTTATAATTATTATTATTATTATATATATGTATATGTTTTGGGTGATGAAGTGAGTTCTTCTAAATAGATGAAGTTACACGCTGTAACAACAAAGCTGGAACGACATCTGTTGCAGTTTATAATCACACACATTATAAACACTGGATTATTAAATTGGGGATATTTTACTAATATCTTCCGCACATGATGATTTGATATTTCCAACATTTTCAAGAAATTATTGTGATATTTTAATGATATTTCACTTATACTCTTTGTTTATTTTATTTTTTCAGAGGTTTTCTGGATTTCTTTTTAGTGGTTTTAATTTGGAATATTTCTTATATTTTTTCAGGTAATTTCCTAATATTTTAATTGTTTTTTTATTAGGTTTTTTTCGCCCTAGATATTTTAAATGATATATATATATTTTAATTATTTTTGAATATGTAAACCTTTTTTCCCCCAGATATTTAAATTACACTTCAGAACAAACTCATTCATCACAAATTGTAAACTTTTGCAGTAAAACAGAAATCAAAAGTGAAATTGATGCGATTTATTGAAGAGTCTTCGGTCCACAGAGAATAAAATGCTTCACAATGTTAGTGAGAAGTTTCCTTCTACAGAGATTAAATATCACCGACAGTAGAATGAGGACACACCTGTACCTCACCTGCAGGTAAGAATGAAGCCCCGCCCACTTCTGACACCTGCCTCTCATTTGATTCGTTGTCTTTTATGTGACGTCTGATTCTTAGATTAACGAGGATTCATTGCTGAGCTGAAGTCATTAAAGAAAAATTGTGTTTGGTTTTTTAATAAAAAACAAACCAATAATGAGGATCAGAGTCCTTCCTCATAAACACATTAATGTTTGTGCATTTTATTTTGTAGGAGGGAGGAGAGGGGCGGGGTTTCACCGTGTCATCATTTACCAAAATAAAACAAGAATAAACAAATAAAACATCAAATAGCACCAACATTAATTTCATGCTAAATAAATACTCTGATGACATTTACAGTAAAAATATATAACGGATGAGTTCCAATATATTTACAAATCACAGAGAGATAATGCAGAACCAGGAGCGGAACCAGAACCGGAACCAGATGGTTAAACAGAACCATAAATCAAAACTAAAACCACAAACCCTCCACTTAAGATTACACAAACTATTTTAGCTAAATCAAAGAACAGGAAGTTGTTTCTCAGCAGTTCATCCTGTTAACTTTCAAATTAAAACATTTTCTATGGAGACGCGACAACAAACCTTCAGTTTAGTTTGTTTATGGAACTCTGATTGAACTGAATCATTAAATCAACAAAGTGGAAGGTTGATCACATCATCAGCTTCTGGTCCTGGTCCTGGTCCTGGTCCTGGTTCTGGTCCTGGTTCTGGTGGTCCTGGTTCTGGCCCTGGTCCTGGTTCTGGTCCTGCTTCTGGTTCTGTGCTGCAGCTCATCCTGTTTAGATGTTCCACTCAGAGTAACAGGACAGATCGTCACAACTCACTGCTCTCTTTGTTTTGACACTGAAACTGAAGAACATGAATAAAGAACATTTAGTTGAGGGAGAACCCAGAACAGGTCTGAAAGAGAACCGGAACCCAAACACGTTTCAAGGTTTAATGTCAGATATATTCACAGCTTCTCACACAGTTCTCTCCCTACTTATTAACAAAATACTGACTGACCAATGATACACAGTCACTGCCTCACAGCTGACCAATCAGAATGCTTTTCACTTCTGGAGGCGGGGCTAAAGTTCACTCAGGTGTCAATGCCATCAACCAATCAGCGACATCACAGGATGTGACCTAATCTTCTTTTATTTTCTAAATAAATGTCATCCAGATAAAACCGGTCTGGTTTACTGAGATAATGAAATGTTGACATTTGGTAAATAAAAAATGTTTCACCTGACAACAGTTATTAAATGAGGAATATGACTTTTCACATTTTGAAGTTTTTCTGTCAATTACATCACACGAAGATCCAAATGTCACATCAGAACTGATTCATTCTGGGGCTGATCGATGTTTGGTATAAATGATTATTAGTTAGAGTTTTATTATGTTTATAAATTAGATTTAATTTATCCGTTTGGTCTACATCTCTGTACGATCTTGAACATGTCTGGCCTTAGAGAAGCCAAAGGAACTGGTTTAATCCATACGTTTGGACACAATTATCAATAAATTTGAATATTTTTCGTGGTCCCAGTTTGATTTAATTTAAATGACTTGTTTAACCATTCACTCACAGCGGCAGCAAATTACTAACAAACTAACTTTGTTCGTTTATTTTTTACTCACTCTAATGTGCAGAATTTAAATATGTCTTTAGCACCTCCTGGTGGTGAACAAAGACACTGCATCTGACTGACGACGCTGAGCTGAAACCAACAAATAGACTGCACCACATCTCAACTAGATCAAAAGAATGACAACATTTACATGATTACATTTCCGTGTTTTTAAGCAGAGAGTGATTGGCAGAAGAGAGACGACGGCCTCCTGCTGGAAACAACTAGAAGTTTTATCAGTTTCTCATCAGATAAACAGAGACTGAGACACATTGATTTGTTTCAATGCTACAGAAACATCTGGAGTATTAGATAAATCAATTCTTGTTAAAGCTGCAGTAATATATATATATATATATATATATATATATATATATATATATCTTTGACAGAGTCATTATTGCATAGAGTTGTTGTGTCTGGCGCGATCAAACCTCCTTCCGCATCAGCAGACTCACAGTGTCGTGATCTTTCCTGTGACAGAGTCAATAATAATCACTTGCGGGGTTCCTCAGGGTTCTATTGTTGGTCCTTTACATTTTTTAAAAGCTAATCTATAAAATGCCAATTTATGTCCCTCTAAACCATCAGACCTCCCTTCTGTTATCACTCTCACAGTAAAACCAGAAAAAAACACCAACTCATGCAGGTGAAAATAAACTGTTTTACTGATAATCAACTTTCCATAAAGCATCAATTAATCTTTAACACATTGAGAGCGTTTTTTTTTTCTGTGATTAATTCCAACGGTTTTGTTTGTCTTGTACTTTCACACAGAACCCAAATATTTAAAGGTGGAAAGCGTCGTCATTATCAGATTATTACGAGCTTTTGCACCATTTACGTCGTGCGCAAGGACACATTCAAAATGTCCACTATAGTGTACAACAATAGAACGCTCCATAGTCACAAACAAAAAGGGCAAACTTCCTCTGTTCTTAAATTTCACAATAAAAGCCCTAGACATAACTGTTTAGCAGAAGAAACTCAAATTCATTTAGAGCATCACACTAAAAGGAAACTCAATTAAGTATCTTCCGGTAGCTTTATGCTATCAAACATTTTACCACAAACAGACTGATGGACGCTGTTCTGGATCAATAACATCCTGTTGGTTCCTTTGAATGACAGAATCTATTTCAACTTTGTATTAATAATGTGCAAACTGCATCGCTGCTTTATGAGGAGTTTGGATTTTTGTGTGATTTATTCGTGTGATGTATTCAAGGCTTTTAGTGTTGAAATATTTTACTTTTAATATTTGCGTAACAAAGTGAAAAGCAAGAGATGCATGTTTTAGGGTTAATGTTATATTATAGATTATCATTTAATCTAACAGATCAGAATTCACACAGCTGGTGAGACATCAGTGAACCCAGTTCATCGTCTGCTATGACGTTTGGTGACAAAATAAACCAGTTTGAGTGTTTGTGTTCCTCTAAGTGACTCCTGACCAGATCGATCGATTGATTGATTGATTGTTTGATTGGCAGCTTTATCTTTAACATGACAGTCTCTCCTCACAGAGACAAACCAACGAGTCCCGTCCTCTCAGACTCTGCAGCAGCAGAAGATGAAGATGATGATGAGCAGGAGGTGGAGGAGCAGGAGGAGGTGGAGGAGGTGGTGCTCCTCCTCACTCCCTCATGCAGACATTGCACCTCCCGATGCTCTCCCTCTGCTGCCAGCCCTCGGTCAGCGTGGTGGGGGAGGAGGCGGGGTCTCGGTTGGAGGCGGTCCGCTCCACCCGGGTCAGCCAGAAGCTGTAGATGTTGGCGAAGTAGTGGCAGGTTCCTCGGGGCCCCTGACACTCCACGAAGGGCTGGGCCCGGAAGTCCGTCAGACAGCTGCCCGATGATGTCAGAGACTGGCCGCCGCCTTCGTCGCCGGCGCCCGTGTGCTGCGACACAAACAGGAAATGACATCATCATCACCGTCATCAGGTGTTAGACGGACTTCCTCCAGAGAGATGTTTCATGTTTCAGCTCAGAGCGAGACGGTTAGTTTACTGAAGGTAACGATAAAGTACACAACTACATCATGTACATGACTACACAGAATACTGCAGTAGTTTCATTAGCAATAGTACTAATATTAGCAGTAGCAGTAATTTACTAGTATCTTTTATATTGTTATTTTAGGACTGAGGTAACAGTTTTCTTAGCAATACAATTAATAGCACTGTAGTAGTAGTATAAGTAGTAGTAGGGCTACTTTTAGGACTGAAATAACATAATTGGTAGTAGTATAATCAGCAGTACCAACAGAAGTGGTAGAACTGTAGTAGTAGTAGTAGTAGAAGTATCAGGCCTACTCTTTGGCCTGCTGTAACAGTATTAGAAGTAGTACAATCAGTAGCAACATCAGCAGTAGCAGTACTTGTAGTAGAAGTATCAGGCCTAATTCTTGGACTGAAGTAACAGTATTTGCAGTAGTATGATCAGTAGTACCATCCGCAGTAGTAGTACTGTAGTAGTAGTAGTAGTAGTAGTAGTAGAAGAAGTAGGACTACTTTTAGGACAGCAGTAGCAGTACTGTAGTAGTAGTACCTCTGCCCCTGCAGTACCCACCATGAGGAAGGAGTACCCGGTCCACAGACTCCTCCAGTGGGGGGGGCAGTCTGGGTGGGTGGAGGTCTGGCTGTGCAGGGCGACGGGTGAGGAGGAGGCTTCACACACCACACAGCGGCTGATGTGCTCCTCGATGGAGGCTCCGCCCACCGGGAGGCTGGGGACGGCCGCCGTGGTGGACAGCCAATAGGATTTGTCATTACGGCTGGCGTAGGAGCAGGTTCCCATGTTACAGGAGGAGAACGGCATGGTGGAGAACACCCGCATACAAGAACCCGCCTGACCTGGAAACATATCATCAGGACTGATTAGATATAGATTCAATTATAATCATTCAACAGATCACTTTACCGAATCAAAGATCTACGGGTAGTTTAAGTACTCATGAAGGAACATGTCGTTGTGTGTGGGGATGTGTGGTTCTCTAGGGGAACATCAGGAACATTTTGAGGAACTCTATACAGTCTTAAAAAGGCCAAATACAATATTTTCACAGCATGGAAACTTTAGTATGTGTATGCTCTAAATATTCATATACATATACATACATATACACACATATATATATATATATATATATATATATACATATATATATATATATATATATATATATATATATACATATATACATATATACATATATATATATATACGTATATATACATATATACATATATATATATATATATATATATACGTATATACACATATATATATATATATATATATATATATACGTATATACATATATATATATATATATATATATACGTATATATATATATATATATATATATATATATATATATATATATATATATATATATATATATATACATATATATATATATATATATATATATACACACACACACACACACATTTGTAGCCGGAGTGCAGTGACTTTCCTGTTCAGTGCATTTACCTGGTAAAACATTATGCAGACGACACTACGATGTTACACAAAGACCACAGAATAAACACAGTTCACACAGCGTCTTTTACATTAACACATGTATATTTATATATATGAATATATTGATATATACCCAGGTCCTGAGTGTGAGCCTTCTCCTGACCCTCCAGGTACAGCAGACTGTATCCGACCCACAGGACCCTCATGTTCAGTGGACAGGAGGGAACCATCTTGGATTGGCTGTGCAACACCAACAAGAAGCCCGAGTTCAAGTTTTTGGATGGTCCAGGAAGACCTTGGTCACCCATTGGACCGGGATCACCTAAGACACGGAGACCACAGGGAGTTACTTCAACAAATCTAATCTACACAGGTGATCCACTGTAACTAGAACACAGAGTCAGAGAGACAGACAGGTCCGGGTCTCACCTTTGGCTCCCAAGACTCCACTCTCCCCTAGCCGGCCTGGCCCTCCTCGGCCTCCATCTGGACCCGGGGACCCCTCAGGGCCTATGGGTCCCTCAGACCCGAGGTCCCCCTTCCGACCTGAAACACATCATCAATCACCTTCATGATCAGCTGCACTGAGACCAGAACTGATGGTTTAGCTTCACATCTGAAGATTTTTTCAGTTTCTGTCCCTCATTAAGATAATGAACCTGAACTGGTTCTGGATTTGATTTTTATTGGGTCGACTTTGGTGGCACCTCTTCTTGGGAGCAGAGAGGAGCATCAAATGCCGTCTGATGGGACCTGATGAAGACTCATCAGGACCTGGTCCACCATCTGTGTCTCACCTTTGGGTCCTATCCAGCCGATTTCTCCCCGGATGCCGACATCTCCATCCATACCGGGGAGTCCTGGAGGTCCTGGGGGCCCCGGTGTCGAGGGAGGGTAAGTCGGGCAGGGTGAGACCCGTCCCTTTTCCCCCTTTGGACCCACCGGTCCAGTGGATCCCCTTGGTCCTGGAGGTCCATTGGGACCGGTACAGCCTCTAGGACCCCGATTACCAGGTAGTCCCATCAGACCAGAAGGTCCCCGTAAACCTGTTACACACACACAGGTGTAACTCAGTGACAGTTCATGATAAGATGTCCTGACATAGACGAAGGGAGGCAGAAGTCATAAAGACAAAGAGTTATGTTTTCACTGATCAGTCTGTTTTGGTCCGGTTCTAAATGAGTAAAAACTGGTTCTGCTATCGGTTCTTTAGAAGTTCTGGAGTTAGATGTCCTCGTCTCAAACGTCCTCTCTCTGTCTCTTTGTCTTTACTGACACACACACACACACACACACACACACACACAGACCGACTTGATGATTCTGCTCAATCCATCTCTAAAAGCCATTTTTCTCCTCAAGTGTAAATTTTAAGTTAATTCAGTTTAAATCGGACTTTAAAGTTTTGGAGCAGCAGAATTGAATTTCATCTAGGTTAAGAGTAAAAACTAAACTGATGTTTCTAGAGTGGTTTGACTTTTAAGATAGTTATAAAGATTAACACTGTTGGTTCTGTCAGCACCGTTGTTTAGACTGTTAGCGCTGTTAGCGCTGTTAGCTGCAAGCCGTCACCATGTTGAGAGCCGTGTGGAGGCAATAGATAGATGCTCTAATTTACATCAGTGATAAAGAAAAGACAGTCTGACCTTTCACTCCTGGATTTCCCGGGTTGCCTGGTGTTCCTTCGGGCCCCTGAGGTCCCTGTGGGCCCCCTGGTCCCAGGCACCCTGTGTCCCCGTTGTCCCCATCATCTCCAGGTACTGGAGGGTTCTGGCCTGGATCTCCCACGTCACCAGCACACCCTGAAAACCCAAACAAAGGTCAGAGGTCATCCGCTGTAACTAATCTGTTGAAGATCATTAAACCCGAACGTTAAGAGTCTGACCTGGATCTCCATCTGTTCCACCGGGACCAGGATCTCCACGAGGTCCTGGGATTGGACTTTTACAGTCTGGTCCAGATTCACCTGGAGGTCCAGAATCCCCTGGTGGTCCTGCAACACATAAAGACCCGTCAGTCAAACTGATGGATCACATCCTGACCATGATGGGGAATCACACTGCTACAGACCTTTGGGTCCTGGGGTGCCAGTGGGTCCTGGTGGGCCCGGTTGAGATGAACCAACGGGTCCTGGGGGACCTGGAGGACCTTTATCCCCCGGAAGACCAATAGAACCTTGAGGACCAGTTTGACCCAGACCTAACCAGAGAGACGGACGTTACCATGGTGATGCTGATGCATAAACTTCTCATAAATGTCTGAAACAAAACTTTTACAAAGTTTCATTAAGTTTCACACAAACAGGATTCTTCTACCTTTATTTATTGTTTAAAACCACCATCAGTATGTTCAGATGAACTCAATATGAAAATGTTGAGGAAGTTCTGTCAAAACACTCCATGCTCACACAAAATAAAAGCACAGACTAGGATGGACATGTAGATTATTATTGATCAATAATAAAATAAGAATTTTTAGAGAGCGAAATAACTTAATTTGCATTTGTTACCACATCTACCTTCATAAGTACATAACTAATCCAACAAACGTCACCGTCACAAAACCACCACTTCAGTTTTGCCTCTTTGTCTCACTAAAGTCCCGGCTGGACTTTGAGGTTAGAGATTTGGTCTCCTTGTGGAAGTTACCCTCAGTAATGGAAGGAGACCAAACCTCCATCCTCAAGGTTCTGGACTGAGGTCAAGTTTAGCCGGGAAGACGTTTGGGCAGAGTCACGGAGATCTACATCTCAAAGGAATCAATGGTCACATGACGCTGGTACATGAGGAGAGACGGATCGCTGGCTGGAGTGGACTGTAAAGGAGAAGCTGTTATAACAGAACAGACACTCGTACCCTCTGGTCCCCATGTCTCCCTTCACTCCTTTCAGTCCGTCCAGTCCATGGAGGCCCAGTGGTCCAGGAGGACCTGACGCACCAAAATCATTCATAAATAAACAAAATGGAGAGACACACCTGTGCACTGAAACATGTCAGGTAAGTAAAATAACCAACTGGCAACTACAGAAAATCTCATTTCTAGTGAATTTATCTGTATCACATCCTCACAGGAAAGACTTATCTGGAGCTTTTATTTTGACAGGCAGCTTCAGATAGCAGGAAGAGGAGGAGTCAGGTGACAAAACCTGTACAGATGTTATTTACTGAGATCTGATCACAGTGTGATCCAGCTCCAGATGTGGTCTGGATTACAAGTTTAAGATGAATACAGATAAAATAAAGATGTTAAAGTTAACAGGCTGGTCTTTGTCTTGTTTACTTAATGATGTCACAGTTCTGACCTGGGAGTCCTTGAAAGCCTGGAGGTCCTGGAGGACCATCAGCACCCGCCTTACCAGGAAGACCTGGAAGACCGGAACGACCTCTGGGACCTGAAGGACCCACCACACCTGGAACAAACCAGACAGACAGACAGACAGACAGACAGACAGACAGACAGACAGACAGACAGACAGACAGACAGGTCAGCCAATGATGACTTCCAGTTGGACTTCTAAACTACGTGAATCCTGCATCTCTCTGTTTGAACAAAGGAAGTCCCAAAATACTTTATTCACCTACAATAAATTCAGTTTAATGTTTTCACAGAAATAAAGTTTTTTATATTCTTCTTGTTGTTCTCCTGATCCCTCTTAAGCTGCCATCAACACATTCTGCTCCCAGTCTGACCGAACAGCTGCTGGTCTTTACTGGTTTTGGACGGCAGCAGGTCACATGACTTTATGTTCCATAAAGAAGGTGTAAAGACTTGATGAGGCCCTGGTGAGCTTCAGTACCTGGTGGGCCCAGTTCCCCTGATGGCCTAGATCTCCTTTGCATCCTCTCTGCCCCGGTGCCCCGATGAAACCGGGTCCTTCAGGATCTCCTCGAGGTCCAGGAGGTCCTGAGAGAGACAAACAGCTGATTCATCCAGAAACTCAGCTGGTGGTTCATAAGACAAGGTCCTCCTCATCCAGAGCCAGATTTAACCAACATTAAAACAACGTTCACGTGTTATTTTACTGCTGTATGTTCATATCAAAGCTGAACCAGAACCAGATCCTCACCTGAGGGCCCCAAGTCTCCAGGAGGCCCCTTGTCTCCAGGTGGACCAGGACTACCGTGGGAGTCTCCTTTATCACCTGAAAGGCAAAAAGAAGCGTTACCCATGGAGATAAAAGCCTTCATATCTGTCCGTAGATCATGTATTGAAGGTTGTGAGGTCCTGGTGGGGGGGCAGGGTCCAGGGTTAGTTGATACCTGTGGGTCCAGTACATCCTTGGCTACCCGGTTCTCCATCGTTCCCCCGGACACCCCAGGTCACCCTGCAACCAAAACACATCAATATCTCTGACTGTTTAACAAAAGAACACAAACGTTCTGGTTGTTTGAACCGGCTCCTCTGGGTTCCTTTAAATCTCTAACAAACGTTGTTTCATCAGCTTCATGGTTCATATTCATCCTACTTTGATGAACATGACTTTGAACTGATGTCATGTTCCAAGAGTCGCTGCAGAAAACGACTTACTTCATTTTGGTGTCTGCGGTTGTAAACCTGTTTTGTCTTTGTAAGTTAAAAAGTCTTCTGTCTTACCGGATCTCCGGTCTCCCCTGGGAAGCCGATGAATCCTGGTGGTCCTGTGCGTCCCGGTGATCCTGGAGGTCCCGGTTGTCCGTAGCGTCCAGGGGGTCCAGGAAGTCCTCGATGCCCGTGGGTCCGTTGATGCCCGGATACCCCGGCTTTCCATCAGCTCCTCCCACACCTTTATTTCCTGTAGAGAGTGAGTTTAATGTTAAAAACGTTCATCGTATTAGATCACCTTACTGTCTCACAGAGAACGGCATCATGGGAAAATCAGCCTTCAGCATTTTAAGTTAGTCTGTTATGGGTTCAGTTCAGCTGGTGTCTCTCTAAAATCTGAGTCTGATGAAGTCTCCGACCTTCTACCGAGGAGACAACCTCCAGTTCTTCCTGTGTTAAAGCTGCATTCTTTCTCCTGTCCACCAGGGGGCGACTCCTCTGGTTGTATAGAAGTCTATGAGAAAATGACTCTACTTCTCTCTTGATTTATTCCCTCAGTAAACATTGTAAACATGAGTTTATGGTCTCAATCTCTAGTTTCAAGTCTTCTTCAATACAGCATGATGTTCATTTAGTAAATGATGCTCCATTTAGAGTCAAACAGACCATAAAGCAGGGGATGCTTTAGGGCGGGGCTACACACTGATTGACAGGTCCACACCAGAGACGTATACGCGTCTCTACGTCACTCCTCCTCACTCCATATATGGTCACTTCCTGTTCACTGGTTGATAAAAACACGATGGCGACGGCCGAAAGCGAAACTCGATGCTTGGAAACGACGACGTCCACTTCTTGTAAACAGTCTGTGCTTCTACTCTGAGTTTAAATGTGAGATTTAAGTGGAAACATTCTAACTTTACAAAGTACTGAGTGACAGCCTGACACCGTCTCCATGGTAACGCTCTGACCTCGTGGTCCATGGAAGCCGTTGATGCCAGATGGTCCGTCTTTCCCTCTGCCTCCTCTGATGGGGACCCCCACGGTCTCTCCCTGAGGCCCCAGGACCCCTTTACAGCCTGCAGGGGACACACATGGTGACTTATTAAATACCTTCACCCTGCTAGTTTATCACAGTAGTAGTAGTATATAGTGGTACTATAGTAGTACTGAGTACCTTTCTCTCCTTTCCGGCCCTCACATCCTGGACCTCCGTCTCGTCCATTGGACCCTCGCTCCCCGTCCTCCCCAGGGCTCCGAGGGCCCCGGTCCGTCCAGGGGTCCCTGGCCCTCCGTCCTGGCCCCGCGGCCCCACCAGACCTAAAATAGACGGTTAGTATTTCTGTTCACCTGTCACCAGGACACATTTAAACTCAGGTGTGTTGGTGGGAGGGCTTACCTTTCTGACCATCGAACCCCGGCAGCCCGGAGTCTCCGCCGGGACCAGGGGGCCCTGAGGCCCCGGATACCCGGGAAACCTGGAGAGCCCGGTTTACCTCTAGGGCCTTGAGGGCCAATACCTGGAGGACCCACCTGCCCGATCTCACCTTTCTCCCCGTAAAAACCTGAACATGAATGTGATCAATAAAGTAAAGAAAAGAAAAAAGGTAAAAAGTAAAATGAAAGTAAAGTAAAGTAAAGTAAAGTAAAGTAAAGTAAAGTAAGTAAAGTAAAGTAAAGTAAAGTAAGTAAAGTAAAGTAAGGTAAAGTAAAGTAAAAAGTAAAGGTAAAGTAAGGTAAAGTAAAGTAAGTAAAGTAAGTAAAGTAAAGTAAAGTAAAGTAAAGTAAGGTAAAGTAAAGTAAAGTAAAGTAAAGTAAAGTAAAGTAAGGTAAAGTAAAAAGTAAGTAAAGTAAAAGTAAAGTAAAGTGAAGTAAGTAAAGTAAAGTAAAGTAAAGTAAAGTAAACTAATGTAAAGTAAACTAATGTAAAGTAAAGTAAAGTAAAGTAAAGTAAAGTAATAAAGTAAAGTAAGTAAAGTAAAGTAAAGTAAGGTAAAGTAAGGTAAAAAGTAAGTAAAGTAAGGTGAAGTAAGTAAAAAGGTAAAGTAAGTAAGTAAAGTAAAGTAAAGTAAAGTAAGTAAAGTAAGGTGAAGTAAGAAGTAAAGTAAAGTAAGTAAAGTAAGGTAAAAAGTAAAAGTAAGTAAGTAAAGTAAAGTAAAGTAAAGTAAGTAAAGTAAAGTAAAGTAAGTAAAAGTAAGTAAGTAAAGTAAAGTAAAAAGTAAAAAGTAAGTAAAGTAAACTAATGTAAAGTAGTAAAGTAAAGTAAAGTAAAGTAAAGTAAAGTAAACTAAAAAGTAAGTAAAGTACAGTGAAAATAGTAAAAAAGTACAATGAAGTTAGGTACAGTAAGTAAATCAAAATTAAATAGAGTAAGTAAAGTAAAGTAAAGAGACAGATTTTACCTGGTGGTCCTATGGGCCCCTGAGGGCCTGAGAGGCTCCTGGAACCAGGTTTTCCGGGGTCACAGAAGTCGGCTGTGGGCCCCTGGGGGCCGGGTTTGCCTGGGGCCCCATCCTGTCCTCTCTGGCCCTGCACTCCGGGGCCCCAGCCAGACCCAGGAGTCCTGGACAAACACAGGAACTAATTCTCAATATATGAATTCACATTTTTTGTTTCTGGGGATTTAACTTTATTTAAAACATCCTGCTGGAGTTTTCATTCAGCTATTGATCTTCAGGTCCAGTATTTCACCTTTAAGTCCGGTGATGCCGGGGGCCAGGGACTCCTTTAGGTCCCGGAGAGCCTGGTCGTCCAGGGACGCCAATGGGTCCTGAGGGCCCGACATCAGAGTCTCCCGCTGGGCCCCTGAGTCCAGAAGAGCCTGGGAGCCCCGGAGAGCCTGGTAAACAGAATGAAAACACAGATAATGAAGACTGAAACCATCTGAATCCTCTTTAAGAGTTCTCTGGTTCTCTTACAGCGTTTGAAGATTAACGTTATTCCACTTTACTCACAAATCACTTTCTCCCCACAAACAACCACCAACAGGAAAACCAACCAGAGTCTGATTCAACCGGACTGAACGGCTCCAGTTAGAAAACACATTGAAACAAACGTGCTCATGTCAAAGTCTTTTGTTTGTTTTCATTTGGACCTTTGAATGATGTGAACAACTACTAAAATAAATTAAATTAAAAAACTATTAAATGTTTAAAGTCACTTCCTTTGATTCATAAAAGCAGGTCAACAGACGATGACAGGTGACTTTACCTGGATCTCCACCATAACTGAAGCCTTCAGGTCCTTCTTCTCCGGTATCGCCAACAAAACCTGGAGGTCCTGCAGGACGAGGAGAGGATACATATCAAGATAAAGTCAGGGATGATGTAAAGGACAGGTGTGGTACAGGTACGCTCTGGTACCTTGTCCTCCAGGTGGTCCAGGTAGTCCAGGCCGGCCTTTGTCACCTTTGGGTCCATCAGGTCCAGTGAGGCCACGAAAACCTGGAGGACCCGGCATTCCTCTGTAACCTGGGGAGACAGACAGGTGGGCAGAACATCAGATAGACAGGTTAACAGGCTGTCAGACAGACAGGTGGGCAGAACATCAGATAGACAGGTTAACAGGCTGTCAGACAGACAGGTGGGCAGAACATCAGATAGACAGGTTAACAGGCTGTCAGACAGACAGGTGGGCAGAACATCAGATAGACAGGTTAACAGGCTGTCAGACAGACAGGTGGGCAGAACATCAGATAGACAGGTTAACAGGCTGTCAGACAGACAGGTGGGCAGAACATCAGATAGACAGGTTAACAGGCTGTCAGACAGACAGGTGGGCAGAACATCAGATAGACAGGTTAACAGGCTGTCAGACAGACAGGTGGGCAGAACAAGGTCTTCTAGGTGGTGTTTACCTGCATCTCCAGTGTCTCCTTTCTCTCCGGGGGGTCCGGGGTTTCTGGGCACACAGGGCAGAGTGTCCCCTGCAGAAAGAGGAGGAGTCAAACAGGAAGAGGAGGGGCCAGTGTGGCGTGGGAGGAGTCAGAGTGGGAGTTTTAGGAGTGGTAATGAGTTGTTTTTTGCAGATTTCACATAGTCTTAATTGATCTCTACCTCTAACCCCCTTCGGTCCTGGGGGGCCAGGGAGTCCCTCAGGTCCTGGGTCCCCAGGGTCCCCCTTTGTCCTACTGCTCCGACTACACCTCGCCCGGGGCCCTGAAGGTCCTGATGAACCCTTTGCCCTGAAAGACCAGGGGGGCCTCTGTCTCCAGGAGAACTGGGGAAACTTTCACCCTGAGAAGAAACAGAAAAGTGATTTAAAGGCTAAAGTCAGAACAGCAGTGACATCATCGACAGTATCAGAGTGAAGTGAAGTCAGCGCCCCCTACAGGCTGCAGCACTCATTACAGCGACAATATAAACAAACTACATCCTGAAGATGTATCTGTCTATATAAGATTCCTGTTGGTCTTCAGGGTTTTCAAAGTCTGACAGTGTGAGTACACCCGGATGGTCTGACTGACCTCGGGGCCTGGGTTTCCAGGGCCCCAGGGGCCCATCGAGCCCTCTTCTCCCTGAGAATCCTTGTCTGCCTGAAGGGCCCAGCTGGCCCTGGTTTCCTTTCTCACCTGGAGACAAAAGTCCAATCAGAACCATTGAAACACTGACATGACATCATGGCTGAGTCACTGCTGAGACAGGTGAGTAAAGTAAGCTCACCTTTAAAATCCACCACGATGAAATCTCCTTTCTGACCTTTGAACCCTTTCACACCTGGAAATCCACCCAGGCCCTAAAAACAAAAGAATTAACCAGATAATTAAACAATCCAACCGACTAACCGCGAGCTACCTGACCCTTTTTCTGGTGACTCACCTGTTGTCCTTGTTCTCCTGTGTCTCCAGGAAAACCGTTCTCTCCTCTGGGCCCCGGGGCCACTTGAGGTCCTGGATACCCCGGAGACCCCGGGTCACCCACACTGCCAGGGGGGCCCCTCACTATAAATGTGGGGCCACAAGAACAGGCGCCAGGACCACCTGAAAACACACAGGTAGATTGAAAACATGTGGGGTTCCTCAGGGAAACATCCTGGAGCCCCTGTTCTTTCTATTAAACCTGATGTCCGAGATAATGCTCGGTGTTCGATGAGTCTAATAGATGAAACCTCACGCACTCCGATAGTTATAAATGTCAACCTTTTCTGTCAGATTTATGTGCCGTTTAAAATGCTCATAAAAACAAGTGGATGCAAAAACAATGAATGATAACTTGTTGTTTTTTTGGTGTTTTTTTGTTTTTTGCTGCATCTGTTTGTCAAACTGAATGAGCTGAAACCAACAATCGATTAACAATCAATAAAACAGTCCAGACACTGACCTTTAAACCCTGGGAAGCCCATGGTCCCCAGGGGCCCCTGATCACCTGGATCCCCAGACTCTCCTGGGGCCCCGGGAAAACAGTAACTACCTTAAGAGAAAAACAGGAAGTGACCACTATTGAATATTATTTGTATAACAGGAAAATCACGTCACAGATTTAAATAACTTTAGATAATGACATCACCAGGTGGTTCTGACAGAACACAGGTATAAACCAGGTGTGACACCAACAGTGAGAAAAACTGTGTTCTCTGGTACCTGGTCTCCCCTGTTCTCCCTTCAGTCCTTTGGGTCCGGGGCATCCTGGTTTTCCAGGTTCTCCAGGTGTGGGTGGGTCTCTGTACAACGGACCTGGATCTCCTTTGTCCCCTCTGGATCCTGGAACTCCACTCTGACCCAAAACACCTTCCGGACCTGAAGAGGAACGACGGAGGACGTTATCATCGTCATACCACCTTAAATATGGATGAAGCTGTAAATGTGCTGCAGGTACGGACCAGGTATGGATCTGCCGGGGGCTCCGGGGGTTGTGCATTCCCATCAGCCCCATGTCTCCTGGGGGGCCCCTCAGTCCGGGGGCCCCGAGTTCTCCGATGTCACCTGGAGGACAGGAGGCAGTTAAGTGACATCGGACCACCATGATGACATCAATGGGCTGATGGATTAGTGAGTATTGATCCGTACCTGAGTGTGTGACGTTCACCTCCTGAGGGAGGCCTTTAGGACCTGGATCTCCCAGCATGCCCTGGGAACACACAGGCTGTTACTGAATACTATCCAAAGACATAGGATGAATTAGGAACAGGGCGCTGATGCATAGAGTTCAGTTCTTTGATCTAAAAGTTAACAATAACTTATAGTTGATGAAGCCGTTAAAGATGAGGTGTTCTTATATTTCTGATATTCTCAAAATCTATAAGTTTACTTCAATGTGCACTCGTTTATTTTTCCTTTGCATAGTCTCATCCAGCATCCAGTAGCTATACCTTTGAAAATGAATGCGTCCCAATTCGTATATATCCCAAGAACATTTTTGTATGTTATACACGAAATCATGAATGAGGAAGTATAAAGACTTCCTACCTCACACAGAGGAGAGAGGAGTCCATCTTTCCTCGTGTGAAACGAGGAGTCAACGTTGATTTATTTGTTTAACCCAAACCATGATCTTTAAACTACTAACTACTAAACTCTAAACCTACCTAACTATTTCACCATCTTTTCTAAACCTAACTAACTAGTTTCCTGCTAAGACGGAAGTTTATTTTGAGAAGACTGTCTTCATGTAATGAGCAGATATTAAGATAAAATAAGATAAAATAATCCTTTATTAGTCCCGCAGCGGGGACATTTGCAGGATTACAGCAGCAGAGAGTAAAGTGCAAAACAAGAGACATAGTAGAAGAAAGACAAGATAAAAAAACAACTATTATAAATAAGAAATAAAAAACAGTAAAATCCACAATAATTGAAATATTATATGTACAGACAGAATAACTATTATAACTATAATTGCACGGTGTATTTGTATGCCACAGGTTTTTATTGTCATGTGGTCTGCTGGGAGCAGAGCTGGTTGTGCAACCTGACAGCAGCAGGAAGGAAGGACCTGCAGTACCTCTCCTTCACCACCGGGGGTGAAGCAGCCGGTGGTGAAGGAGCTGCACAGAGCTGCCAGGGTGTCCTGCATGGGGGGAGAGTGTTGTTCATCAGGGATGATATCTTATCTTATCTTATCTTATCTTATCTTATCTTATCTAACACATGTTGCTGAACTTTTGCAGGAAAACGCACCAAAAATGAGGAGTAACTTTCCATAGGATATCATATAAACCCTGTTCCTAATAAAGCATGTGACTTTAGTCAGTATTCAAAGCGACCAATCAGAGGAGCCACTGTTTATTCCATCCCTGTATGTGATTGGTCAGCACAGACAACCAGACTGACCTTAGGACCTTCTCGTCCAATCAGACCTGGGAGACCTGGACTTCCTCGAATCCCCTAAAAAAACACATCAAAGCAGAGAGAGTCTCAGTTTCTGATTGGCTGACAGGTCTTTAATTAAACTGTCAAGAAGTTGTATAATTAATAAGTAAGTTTAATTATTAATAGATTTCACATGTTTCTGTTGTTAACTTACCTTGAACCCTCTCTCTCCGGGATAACCGGGGTTTCCATAAAATCCCTGAGACACACAAACACATCACGGAGACGGATGTTTGATTATTGATCTGATATTAAGAGTTCATGTTTTAACTCTCCGTCATTTATTCTTGTTTATTTTCTGCTCATCATGAGGACAAAGACCGTCAACAGTTCTGTCTTCTATTATTGATCTACACGGATCAATAACGTGAAGAACGAGGGATACTCACCCTGGGACCAGGAAATCCCACAATGCCTTTCTCCCCTTTGATCCCTTGGAGAGTGTCCAAACCCTGAAACAGAAACATTAGACATCCACTTTCAATACGTTCCACATTCAGAACAATCAATATGTGATCAATAATATTCTGTTCTCACCTGATGACAAATGAATAACGTAGAGGAACGTTTATCAACCAAGTTCACACTGAAGTCAACCTGCACATGTTCTTTAAACATGAATTCATCTCATCCTGTGTTCATTAGAACCCAGTTTTCCTGAGAACCATGTGTTCAGGAGAACATTGAGTATATAAGAACCCATTTTTTATTAGAATTCTGTATTCTTTAGAACCCTGTGTTCAGGAGAACATTGAGTTTAGTTGAACTCTGCAATCATTAGAACCCCATGTTTAAGAGAACCCTGTGTTCAGGGGAACCTTGAGCTCGAAAGATATCTCTGCGTTCATTAGAACCCTGATATCAGGAGAACCTTGTGTTCAGTTCAACTCTGCGATCATTAGAACCCTATGTTCATTAGAACCCCATGTTCAAGAGAACCCTGTGTTAAGGAAGAACTTTGGTTCAGAAGAACCCAGTGTTCCTTTGGCCAGATGTTCCAAAGGTTTGATCAGATATCTGAACTTACCGGCAGTCCTGACCTTCCACAGACTCCTTTAAACCCCTGAGTACCCTGAGGAACCAACAGAACCCAACATTAGAAACAACAGAACCAGAACTACAGCGGATCCATGGACTAAGTACAATTGAATCAGAGTAGAACAAAGACACAATAACATTACATCTACGTTGTAAAACAGTTTCAGGACATTAACAGTAGAACCGTTTAGAACCGAGTAGAACCGAGTAGAACCGAGTAGAACCGCAGTAGTATTAACATTAGTAGACAGCATGAAACTGTAATCTGATTGGCTGTAACAGGCTGAAGTCCCGCCCACCTTTTCTCCTTTGATGTACAGGTCTTCTGGAGGGTCGACGTACTCAAACAGCCCCGGTTGCCCCTTGAGGCCCTGATCCCCCTGTGGACGACACACAGTACTCTAAAGCTGCACAGTACCACACAGTACCACACAGTACTCTAAAGCACAGTACCACACAGTACCACACAGTACTCTAAAGCTGCACAGTACCACACAGTACCACACAGTACCACACAGTACTCTAAAGCTGCACAGTACCACAGCACTGCAAAGTACTACTGCTACTGCTAAAGTTGATCTTAGACATTAAACGGTAAATGGTGAATGTTTGTACCTCGTCTCCTTTCTGTCCCGGCAGAGATCGACCTTTTTCTCCCTGAAACACAAACACACCATCACCTGTTTCTACCTATGCATACAAACACTGTGATTCATAATCAATAATCAATAATCTGATGGCTCTGTCTGAGGATGGTCTACAGGGGAAGTTTACCTGTGATCACTGGGGGACCAGTCAGTACTCTGATACTTTACTTAAGTAAAAGTACAAATACCACAGTCTAAAAATATTCAAATATTCAAAAGGACAGAAGTATTATCCGCAAAAAGTACTTAAAAAGTACACAGTTTGCAAAATGTTATTATAGAGTATAACATTATTATATTTGTATCACTAATCAATACATATAAGAGTATTTTAATGATGTAGTTCATCAATGTACAGACTTTGTAAAGAACCCTTTAGATTATTCATTTATTTAGTTTTTAGTTTATTATTTCCCTAGTATAAAACTAGCAGAAAATGGGAATACCCAATTAAATGTCGAAAGTGTACAGTACTAGAGTAAATGTACTTCTACTACTTACAGGTGGACCCCTGGAGCCGGGCCGACCAGGGATACCCTGTAGAGACAAACAGACATGTACATGTACACACTGTGAGGACATTTATGAACACAGTTGAGTTGTTTGTACTTTAACTGTATCACAGAAACTGTGTTTTAAAGAAAGTAATAATAAACATTATTAGTAGTATTAATATTTATCAGGTATCAGTGTGTTTGTTTGGACTCACGTTGGTCCCGTCCGGTCCCGTAGGACCCAGAACTCCCATCGGACCGGCCAGACCCAGTTCACCCTGCAGACAGAAGCTCCTCTCAGTAATAGTACACACAAAAGTACAAGTATTCGTTATGCAGAAAAAAGGCCAATTTAATGTTTTAAGTTATGAATGTTGTATTTTTAATGAAGTCCTGCAAACCTAATTTCTTCAAAACAAGTGAAGAAAGATATTTTTGATTTTAATAAATAGACTTGTTTTGAAAATGCTGAAACTTGAAATAATAAAAATATGATGATACACAACTATTTTTAATTATTTAAGAAAATACATGAAACAAATTTACTGGAATTAAAAACAAACTGGAATATTCTTAATTTCTTTAAATAAAACATTAAATAAAACATTTTAAAAAATGTGTTATTATGTTGTGAGAGTAAAAGAAGAACCCAGAGAAGTAAAAGCACCACTGCTTCGGTTCTAAGATCTACGTTCTGCTCTTTGTTGTGTTGGTTCTCACCTGTCGACCAGGAAGTCCAACCAGACCGACGTCTCCCTGTGAGACACAAACACGGACGTCAGGTCACAGTTTCATTACAAAGTACCAGCATCAGTGTATAAATACTATGTTGTAAATGTACTCTGTAATGGAGAGAAGCATCAGAAATACATGAACAGAATCAAACGTTAAAAAACATCCCATAATCTCTGGTCTTCTGTGGAAAATAAAACTTTTACAGAACAGGACATTTACTCAAGTACTGTTCTTAAGTACAATTCTGATATACTAGTACTTTACCTGAGTATTTCCAATGTCTACTCCTCCTCTACTGCATCTCAGAGGTAAATATTGTACTTTTGTACAACATTAAAATACTGTTACATGTATTCAATCATCATAAAAATAGAATAATATAATATTCTACACAGGTGTAATTACAGTACAAGTATTCGATAGTACAGGTATACTTACAGGTATTCCAGCGTACTGTATGAATCTCACGGCTTGATCTCCTGGAAATCCCTTCAGTCCAGCGAAACCCTGCAGAATAAAACTCTGTTACCATGGTGATCATGTTGTACATGCTACAGTACACTCAGCAGTATAATACATATTGTTTCCTCTGGAGTCTGGTGGATGAGAGAGAAGAATGATTTAACATCTAACAGTTAAACCTGAATACTTCTAACATTCAGAGCGTGTTATTGATCGATCGGTGACTCTGACCAGTTCTCCATCAGGTCCTGGTCTTCCAGGGAGTCCAGGGTCTCCTCTCTCTCCTCTGGTTCCGTTACATCCGTCCAGACCTGGAAAACCAGGACCTCCAGCAGGACCCGGGTGACCCTGAACACACAAACACACGCTCACAGTCTGACCTTGACCTCACTACGTCTCGGCCAATCAGAGCAGCGGAGAGGTTGAGAGGGCGGGACTTCTTACCGGGAGTCCTTCTAAACCTGGAAAACCGGGAACGCCGACACTCCCCTGAAACAACAAACAGAGTTAGACTGAGGTTCTGGGCCAGACAGAACCACCGTGTTCTCATCAGAACCAGGTTTATTCACCGAGTCTCCTTTCAGTCCTCCTGCTCCTGTCGGCCCCTCGTCTCCTCTATGGCCCTTCTGTCCTTGAGGCCCCTGAGGGCCCGGGAAGCCTGGGGGCCCCTGAGGGCCCTGCCGCCCCAGAGGACCTGGAGCACCCTGCAATCAAAAATAACACTGTTAGAACCGGAGAGAACCTGCCAGAGCCCAATGATACTGTAGAACCTATGTCAGAAACTAATTAAAGTGACTAGAACCTGGAGGAACCTGGTAGAACTGGATCCAGTAGAAAATGATAGATAGAACCTATTCAAACCTGATAGAAACTAATAGAACCATATAGAACGAGATAAAAAGTGATAAAAGCTGTTCTCAAATATGAGTCATTGTTCTGCGGAGAACTTTCCTCCAAAGAACATTTTTGAAGATGGTCTACACCGCTCAGATTCTAAGAAAACATCAAAGAGCTGTAAAATCTAAATAAAGCAAAAACCACGAAAACAACACAGAAACATACCCAGAGCAGTTTAAAGGAGAAAGAAGCTCACTTTATAAGTCATGTTTCCATTCAGATCGCGAGTAAAGTTGAAGCAAACTTTTGTCTTAAATAAAGAAAAACGTTTCCATCAACTGGTTTGGAGCGAATACAGTTTGGTCAGAAGTTGGCGCTGTAGGCTATGCATGTCTGTAATCTACCACTAAAACAGAGTAGAAGAAGAAGTAGAAATTGTGAAACAGAAACAAAACAAGTCAGCTTCATCATCTAAACATCTATGATGGAAACATAAAGACGTCTCCTCAGGAATTAGTTTGAGTTCTTTAGTGTCAGTAGTGTCCTCCATGTTTCATGTTGGAGGGAATTTAAATATATATCGAGGAAGCTGATCAGCTGATCAGTCATGTGACTTATACGTTTCATTAAAGACGTTTCCATAATCCATTTAGTGATTCGACCCTTTTTCAACAAAAACACCTCATATGAGAGTAATTTAGTCGTTTCCATAAAGGTTTTGTAATCTGATCCTTCAAAATAAGAATAAAAGTTTGTGAATGGAAATACGGATATTGTGAGTTAAAAGCCAGAGAATAAACATTGTTTTAAGACGGGATTTATAAAAAGGAAGGGGCTAACATGCAAAGACCTGGTCTCACCTGTTGATCTAGGGACAACCAGGAGCAACTGGTCAGCTGACCTGAGTGACCTGATGGGACGTTTGGTTGTAAAAGCTCGGCGAGATAAATTGAATGATTTGTAAACAATAAAATCTTAAAATCTTTTATGAAAACATACATGAAGCCAGTGAAGGGAGGCCAGTACGACGAAAACCAGCTCTCAACCCTGAATGTTCCTGTTTAAAACCAACTGCAGCATCCTGAACCACCAACATAAGGTCCAGTCGGGTCCAGATAAAAACATGAAGAACCCTTTCAAAATCTCTAAATGATAACAAATTATTATAACACTGAATTTATCTGCTTGTCCAAATTAAAATCACTGTTAATCCAGTACTTGGTTCTAATATCAGGACTTCAGTTTCCCCTCATCAAAGATTTGAAAAAGTAACGCCATCTAAAGAGTTTGCATTGTTCCATTTTAAAGTCAGATACGTGTGTGTCGTCTGCGTAACATTTATTAGGAGACCCCAGAATAAAGCCCTGAGGAACTCCACAAGGGAGATGCAGAATCTCCAGAGTCAGTGGCGACTAAAATATTGTTAAAAACATATTAAATGTGTAGATTCAGTTCTGTCTAAGGGTTTTACAACATCGTAGTGGGATAAACTCAGCAGCCTGTAGGGGGCGCTGACGGGGATTTACACTGTTAGACTGGTGAATATGTCTCTGACATGTCAGGTTGTTAACTGACCACAGGAGGGCAGTCTGACACAACAAAAACCCAACACACACACACACACACACACACACACAGACACAGACACACACACACACACACACACACAGACACACACACACAGACACACACACACAGACACACACACATGCACACACACACACACACACACACACACACACACACACACGACACACACACACACACACACACACACACACACACACACACACACACACACACACACACACACACAGAGGTAGTGTGTTTGAACAGCAGCTCAGACAGTCAGGATGTTAAATCAGATGGAATGTTCCTTTAAATCAGCAGACATCACACACACAGATACGCGCCGCACAAACACACACACACACACACACACACACACACACACACACACACACACACACACACACACACACACACACACACACACACACACACACACACACACACACAGGATACTGATGTTTATGTAAAAGCACCTCAGCCCTCCTCTTCATCCCTTATAATCAATCAACATGTAAATCATTGATTATAACAGACTTTAATGTAGCTATAAACAACATCTGTAACTACTGTATAAACATATCATTTATGATTAATAACAAATTAAACAGAAGAAATTAAAATTAAAAGTTGTTGTCACACTATTAATTAATATGTGTAAATACATTTTATCAAATAAGATGTTGTTCTGAGTTATTGATCGGTAACTTTACACAAAGCAGTTACAGATGCTTAGTAAGAAAACATTAAGAAACACTCATTAATGCTTATTACCACATTATAGTGTGTTCTTTATGATTACAAACTATGAATATGGAATAAACACACTGATACTGATCAATCTGTGGTGAGATAAAAATCAATATATCCACCTGCTGGTTTATCAGTCGAGCTCTGGTGCTATCAGTGTGTGAATCAGTGATGTATGTGTGTGTGTGTGTGTGTGTGTGTGTGTGTGTGTGTGTGTGTGTGTGTGTGTGTGTGTGTGTGTGTGTGATGAGATGTGACAGCTGTGATCTCTGTTAGTCCTCTCTCTGTCTTTCTTTCTCTGAAACCACTAAACTGTGAAATCACTGAGACAGACGCCTTCCCACAATCCTCTCTGGCCGTCTACTGCCCCCAGCTGTACAAACACACACACACACACACACACACACACACACACACACACACACACACACACACACACACACACACACACATCAAACCTCACACCTTGTTTGTGGACAGTCTGCTCAGATAAACGTGACATGTGATGCTCTATGAGCCATTTGATTGGCTCCTGAATGACAGGATTCTAAAGTTCTTCACTAAACTGTCCGATACAAATCAAAACCTTTACGAGCCAACAGTGAAGGTGTCACAGGTCTGTGAACAGAAGACAGCAGCTGTGATGATGTCATGGTACAGCAGGGCATTGGTTGGCTGCTGTGTGTGTAGGAGCTGCATTTAAGTTTATTTTTATGAATGAAATGTACTGATTTTTTCTATATTTATGTTTGAAAAGCAAAGAAATAAGTTGATAAATAAATAAGTTGGTGGAATGGCGCATGGTGAGGCTTCTTATTACCTTTGGACCTGCTGCGAGTCTGACAGACTGTGAATCAGGGGTTAAAGGAAAAAACTGTTATCGAGGTTTTGCCACTACATTTCCTCAAAAACGTGCTGTTAACTGATTTTGGAGGTGGTGGAGTGAACAAAGAAACACGTCAGAGCAGATATGTGCTCGCAACACAAACATTTATGAATGATTATTCGTTTGAAAATATTCACTGAATTATCAAGAAACGAATTTCACCGCAGATTTTGTATTAATGGACTGTGATCTTTTATTTTTTAACTTTACTGCGACGTGGCCGAATAATAATGAGAGCTGAAGACGCATACGGAAATTAAAAGTTATTAGAAAGAATAAACCTGTTTCTGCACACTTGAAGACTGTTGGATGGATTGAAGAAAGAACAATTTTAACGTTTTTGGAAGTTTATCTTTGAGTAAAAATGAAGCAGAAAATACAGAAAAATGTCACATTTAACACGGAGAACGAACATTGTGAAGAGTTTAATGACCGATAAAGACAGCGTGATGAAGTCTAATGAACTTCTAGAGGATGTTAAAGGTTTGCATGCG
>NW_026552675.1:0-3588 GCF_027596085.1 Anoplopoma fimbria | reverse complement strand
GACTGGTAAATCAAGAACTATGCCTTCCTGTTCAGCTTCATCTTCACCACAACAGTCCGATACAACGTCTTCATCGCTGCTGACGCTAAACCGAACCTTCTGTCCATCTCACGTTCCATTTTACCTTTAACTTGTGAACAAGACCCCAAAATACTACAACTCCCTATCTTCAGTCAGTGACTAGCCAATTTGAAAGGAACAATCCACTGTTTTCAGCGAAACTTTGAACACAGACTTGGAGGTCAACAAGTTCACTTTTTCCAGAAGTCAACTAGGTTGAATATTTTCTTAAAGAATAAACTGTATGTTGCATAAACATCTGTCTATTTTACAGTGCTATTTTAAACATCATCGAGACTCAAAAGGTATTTAGTGAATAAAGGCCTTGAGCTTCAGCTACTATGTGTAACAGGAGTACTACTGCACATGAATATACATCAATATCATGGTGCTGCTAACAGTAGTACTACCGATACACATAGAATATACATCAATATGTAGTGCTGCTACATACATTAGAACCACATGGAGTGAAAACTGCAAAAGAGGTTGAAAAAGTTGAGTTAATTGACTTTATTTTTAGCTTGACATTAGAATACTTCAAGGTACAGATTAAAGCAAACAAGTTAAACTTATTATCAAAAGCCGACATTTGACATCAGGCTTTTACCTATGACTCTGATTTTGGACATTTTCAGGCCGTACATTACAGGGCTAAAGAGCGGTTGACATGTAAGCCAGTATAACGATAAAAATATTCGCATCATATTGGGTAAACTGTTCATATTAAACCTGCTCTGTATTAATTCAAAGCTAGCCCCAACAGAGAAGTTCAAAGAGGAAGCAAGGTGAGGTGTGCAGGTACTGACAGCTTTCTGTCTGGTCTGTTTAGAGCCAGAAAAACAAACTTTAAAAATCCTCATGTAGGTGTAAATGATAAAAATGAAAGCTCCAAAGATTGTGCCAAAAGATGCAATGAGCCCATATGTGTTAACTAGACGGGTATCAGAGCAGGCCAGCTTCACAACCGAGTGGCTGTCACAGTAAACTTTGTAAATGATGTTCCCACACAGCTCGGAATGGGAATTTAAATATATTATGAAAATACATGCAAGCAAAGGGTATAACCATGTCAGAGCAATAAAGTGGCAATCTTATTAGAGGTCATATGTGTGTTATATTGCAGAGGAAAACAGATAGCAAGATATCTGTCATAAGACATGATGGCTAAGTTTAAATATTCAATAGCTCCATAAGTGTGGACACAGAAAATCTGCAGGAAACAAAGTGGAGCAGAAACAGTGTGAACGTCAGAGAGGATCTGAACCAGAAGGAATGGAAACAACCCTGTACTACCATACAGTTCATTTACAAACAGGCTGCACAGAAAAAGGTACATAGGTTCATGTAAGCTTCTGTTCATACAGATAACAGCAATGAGAAATACGTTGACAATAACTATAGCAATGTATAGAGACATGACCATCATAAAATAAAATAACCTCAAAGTTCCCGTGTCAAAGTAGGCTGCAAGTGTGAAAAAGGAAACGTGCGTAGAGTTGATCATCATTATCCTCCTTCTGGTTCACAACAACTCTACTGTGCAACTCAAGCAATTATTGTGTTATCTCTGGTTATAGATTGGTAAATATGTAACTTCCTTCAACCTTGACTTTGGCACAATGTGCAACAAACATAGAGCACACATGAACAGAACTCAGTAAAGTGATGCTTAGCAGATTCAGTATCATGGAAACAATTGTAAAAAACATTCCTAAATGGACCATTTTCTTCTCAAAGTCACAATGAGGTTTTGGTTAAAATGAACAAAACAAAGTCAGCCACATTGTGTGAATTTGAGCTTTCACCTCCCTCCTCACTGTTCATGTGAGTCCCTCTGTACTGGGCTGAAACCCGGCATTGACTTCTTATAAAACATTTAAAGACAGAGGAAACCACAGCATCTGATCAGCATGTGACCTCAATACAACATCTCCCAATGATTCTCAACCTTTCATCAGTTAAAGTCAGCAGAAAAGAAAACTTTTTCAAGCTTCTGTCTGTAACTTCTAACCCCAGAGACCGTTTAGGAACTCATGTTTGTTATCACTTCATCGGTGACCTTAAATAATGTGTTTCAGTCATCTTTGTTCCTTTCCTCAATCCATCTATACTCGTTTGTCCCAGACAACTCTATCACAGGGCTGACATAAAGTTTATTGACAAACTAAAACCACCTATATAGACTAATCAATTAACCAAACCTACTTTGACTTTGATTCGTAGGAAAGCTTGTGGAATCAAACCCATGCCATTCTCGCAGTGCGGTGACAGGCCAGTTATGGTTGGCCACCTGGGAAGTATGGCGACAGCGAGGAATAACCAGACATGTGGGAAAGAACGCAACCAAGTGCAGATACTGAGGTTGCAGATGTAAGCAAATCACACATTACGAGTTACCCTCAAGGTCTGTCCGAGCAGGGAGTCATGGTCCTACAGGAAAGGCTTGTCAAGGGCAAGTTAAAGCAAACCAGGATGTGGTTTGAAGAATACCTTCAGGAACATGAGGACCAAAAATCATGAAAGAAGAGAAAAGGAAGCCCAAGGCTTGTGAACAAACCAGGATGAAGTGACAGCTGAAGAATATTTATGGTGCAAACTCTCCTGGATAAGAAAGTGTTTAATTAATTGGATTAGATCTTATTTGGAATCTTGCAGACCAGTTTCCTGAGAAACCTGCAAAGACACTTCAGTACCGACAGGTGGAGGTCGAGAGCGCAAAGCCTCAATGAACAAACAGACTTCACTTTATCAATCACTGAGGATGTAAAGCAGAATCAGGAGATTAGGTTGACATGTGGCTGGTAGACAAACCAAGGGTCTAAAGTATTCTTAAGACCTGTCAGTTCTGTCAAAACTAAAACCATCCAAATCCAGAAGTCAAGCTCTGAAGAGGGCACTGCGTCATCCTGATTCCCACTGCTTTTCTTGACCGTCCTTTTCAGCGTTCAAAGGAAAACCAGCAGTGCTGAGGTGTGACATCTCTCCCATGAGCCGAACACATTGGTTTTAGATCAACTCCCCGGCTTCCTTATCCCCAATATTACCCAGCGCTGATGTGTGTAGATCTCTATGAAGGAGTAATCCACACAAGGTACCTGGACCTGATGGTATCCCCTGCTGAGCTCTCAAGGTGTGTGCCGACCAATTGGCATTTGTCTTCTCAAACATTTTCGACCTTTTGAATATTTCACGCCACGCAAGTTTCAAGAAGGCCATGATTTCCCTGTCCATAAAGACCAAAGCCCTCTGAATGACAACAACACAGCAGCTCTCACCTCCTCAACCATGAACTGCTTCAGTCCAGACCTTCATCACCTCCTCCCTCCCTGACTGACTGGACCCATTCCATTTGCATTCGAGACAAACAGATCAACAGACATCATCATCACTTTCGCTCTCCACACTGACCTTTCCCACCTGGACCAGAGGATCACATATGTGGGAATGATGTCCTTGAGTTCAGCATTCAAAACCATTGTGCTCTATAAGCTCTTCATCAAACTCAGAGACCTGGGAATCAACACA
>NW_026552674.1:0-3048 GCF_027596085.1 Anoplopoma fimbria | reverse complement strand
TCCACTGAGAATGGACTTATGTGGAATTGTGTGAATAAAGGTATACATGCTTTCTGTCCCCTCAGCCGGGATGAAAAGAGTGCATATATATTTAGCCAATTAGTATTATTATGTAAGAAATGTACTACAATAAAAGTAGAAAGTAGCCCAGTAAAACTGTACCCTGAGTTGACAGGGTACAGCCACATTACTGTGTTACATTTTAAAAGGGAACGGGCTGTGTTTGATTTAACACACACACACACACACACACACACACACACACACACATTACAGCAAAATAAAAAGTTACATGGTTTTAACCTTGTTTTGCATAATGTGTAGTACCCTAGAGTCTATAACCAGTCCACTCAGCCTCACGTACCACCTTTGACTGAAACTCTGCGCCTTCTTTGAGAGACGATGCAATGAAGAACCCCTCCCCCCTTCTGCCAACCTTTCGGATCAAGAATCTCCAAAGAGGCACTTCCGTAATAATCAAACCAGCAGACAAAGGAGGATCAGTGGTCATCATGGATAGATGTCGTTATATCCAGGAAGCCCTGAGACAGCTCAATGACACCACGTACTACATCCCTCTGGAATCTCCCATATATATGGAAACTGCCTCACAAATGGATAAGATCCTGGACTTGTTGGTCCAAAGACGTCATATAACGAAAAAACAGTGGATTTACCTTATGACACAAGACACACCACAGAAGAGATATTTCTACTTCTTACCAAAGGTCCCCAAGGCCCCAGAAACTTGGCCAGTCCCCTTCACAATGCCCACAGGAAGACCAAAAGTGTTGGACTGCGGCAGCGGAAGCTACCAGATTACCATCTAAATCCCTTCTCCACCCGACACAGCAGCTACCCTTCCTTGACAAAGTACGAGCCATATTGCTACAGGAACCCTGCTTATTCTTCACAAACGACGTCGAAAGTTTGTACACCAACATTGATACCCATGGGTATGGAGGCTGTGAAGAAATATTGACAGATTACCCCAACCCTTCCCGACCAGATCGGGATATCCTCAGCCTCCTGAACCTCAGTCTCACCAGGAATGACTTCGAATTAAATGGAAAATACTACCTCCAGATCAAGGGAACAGCAATGTGAAAAACGATTTGCCCCAGCCTATACCGACATCTACATGGCCACCTGGAAGGAAAAAATCTTCCCCAAGTGCAAAAAACTTCCCTCACATTATTTCCGTTACCTGGACGACATCTGGGGAATCTGGCCCCATCCCGAAGAAGAATTTCAGACCTTTGTAAACACCCTAAACTCCCACCATCCTTCCATTAAAAAAAACCTGTTGGAGTGGTAACCAACAACCAGGAGGTTGACTTCCTTGATGTCACCACCTACAAAGGGCCGGACTTTCAATCTACAGGGCAACTGAACACCAAGGCATTCTTTAAACCAACCGACTCCCATGCTCTATTACACCGCTCAAGATAAACAAATGATCCCCTTTGTGGCAACCTTTTCTTCCCTCTGCACACAAGCAATGAGACAAGCTAAAAATAATTTCGAATCAGCCGAGGTAATTTCAGCCTAAAAGAGGAACCCTAACCTTAAGGACATGCTGGTTCGGTCAAAACTGCCTCCAATGGTGACCCGAGCCTGGAAGATGCAGAGCGGCGACAAATCCTACCTCTAAACAGAAATACACCCTCCAGAGGAACATAACCTTAAAACACCAAAACTGCATTCATCTGATCAACTGCAAACTATGTGGGATCCTTTATGTTGGCGAAACAGGTAATAACTTATCTACCCACCTTCCACACCACCGCTACAACATCCGTTCCCGGAAAAAAAACTCTACTCACCTGGTCAAACATTTCACCCAACATGGACTGGACAACCTCCGCCTCCAAGGGATCCAACATAACCCCCCGTGGACGACAGGAGAAAGAAGAAAGATGGAACGGATATGTATCCGAAAACTGGGAACACTACACCCTAAGGGCCTTAATGAAAATTACAGATATCATTAATGTGACCACCACCCACAGTTCTTTAAAAGACTGGTATGTCACCTATTAGTTAACTCGATTCGTTACAAGTTTGTATAATCCTAACGGTTTTACATTTTCCTGTTTACATCTGATCTTTGTGAAAATGTATATAATACCAACTGTTAACAGTTCGCTAAAACCAGGATTTAAATAACGTTGTGATTTGGATATAATGTACTACACTGTCTTGGATGTTCTTATTTTACTTGTGCTCCAGTTTTCTTACTTATTGCTACCCTTACTCACACCCTAATTGTATAAAGCGTTCATTGTTTTCAGAAATACACAGGTTCATGTCTATTGTAAATCATACATTTGAAACTGAAATATAGGAATATTAAGGGGAAAAAATAATATATAAAAATAAAGGTTGGCGAACAGAGGATGTATAAAGCAAAACTTCTAGTGCCATTGGGCCTTAAAGATATGAATAGAAATAGAAAACACTGATGGTTCCTATCCTTCCTTTCACATTTTATATCGTCTGGAAATTCATTGAACTGACTCTCTGCTGGAACATATGTGTGTATATATATATATATATAGGGTTAGGTAGAGGAGAGTTTGATCAGAGAGTGGAAGATTTGACCAACTCAAGGTTTTCGTAATCTCACTTGGTTTGCTGTGGATAGATGGGTTTCTTGTAGGAAAATTATTTTAGCCTTTTAGTTTTTTCAAGTGAGCAAAAAGACTCTAGCTCTTTTAATGAGGCCATTTAGTCCCTTGACATTCCAAGTGACTAATCTTGTAGTACTACACTCCTGTAATTATTCCATTTTAACACATAGGTCTATTTGTACTTAAAGTTAGGATTTTTTTTGTCATAGAGGCAGTGTATATCCCGAACAACCCTGAACTATAGAATACCTTTAAAAGTAGAACTTCTTGAACATAAAACAACATACCTATGCTGGTCTCCTAACAGGGGCTAGCGTGCAGGACTCCTTTAACTTGGACTTCCATTAAGGCCTTCCTTAGTTACTTCTAACTAGGAGGTTCTCCCAACACATCAAATGAGTGTTTAAGACCAGCT
>NW_026552673.1:0-11548 GCF_027596085.1 Anoplopoma fimbria | reverse complement strand
GACTTTGTTGGAGGGAAGTGACTGACAGTCTGCTGTATTGAATTTCAGAAGTTCAGCCAAAACAACAAATTGCTAAACTCCTCATCCAACCAGCGAGGGGTCTGTCCAGCTCTGGATTTCTCCATGTGTTATGCTGTAAAAGTCATTTTGTTCAAGACTTCCCAAAACCGAAAACACAAAAGAAAAAAGTGTTAGGATTGGAGTTAACTATGTGTTTATTTGCCCTTAAATAAGATGCCATGGTTACCATGTGAAGTGCACTCGAAATACTGTTACTGAGAAGCATTTCATTAGCTGGCCCCCGATACCAGACAACCGGAGATCGCCACCTACCGAATGTCTGAGGATTTCTGAATGCAAAGTTTTCAAAAGAATGGCCACTAACAAACCTAGGCCCCTTACATGTCCTGGATCCAGACAAGGACTATATAAAACAAGGAAGGGTCATTATGTGATCCTGACAGCGTTCCAATTTTGCATTGACACCAGACTTTGGTGCTTGTTCGGTGAAGGTCAATGGGGCGGGCAGAGCAAGTCCCACTATAACCCATCACATCTGTGTTTCAATTTCAGTTGAAAAATGCTTAAAAAATATAAAAACAAAATCACATCACTTGATGTTGACTGATGTTTTTTATCTGACTGTACTTGTTTGTTTCGTTGTTATGGGTCTGAAAACAGATTCTGGCTCTGTTCAGCAGCTGCATATAGCTTAACTCAAGATAGCTGCATCACAAAACATAACCAAACTATTATCGCTGACCAGACTTTAATCATAACCAGATACATTTATTAATAGCTCTGATTATAACAGATTGTACTTAATTATACCGTCGAATAAACGGTCCGTCAGAGTTAGGTAAATATTGGACTTGACCGTATGCTAGAAAGCCAGCAGTCAAGCTTGAATTATTAACGAGCATACACATAAGTCATGACATTGATTAAACTAGAGTCTGTAAAATTAGCTTTCACTCACCAACACTGCAGCTCCCTGTCTGTTCCTTTTACACCTTCACCAGAATTATTTCTAATGTTAACGGTTTTATCCCCAAATTAGTGTGAGACGTCCCAACAGAGATAATGCTGGATAACATTAGCTAAACAAAGTGCAAATGCTAAGTTAGTTCATTGATGAAGAAAGTAACAAGTACCGGTATAAATGTCCATATTTATGAAGGGAAAACTTTTTTTAATTTGGAGATGGCACCACCCATGCTGTTGCTTTGTTAGAAATCAATCAAGGTCTGCAGATTATTGCACGAGGAGTTTGCATTCTCAAATGTGATCTAGAGATGTTTCACGCACCACAGATTAAATCACCATTGAGATCTTAAATCGTCAGCACATCAAACCTAAACTATTTGCATGTTTTGCAAACTAAAAAGCACAACTGAAACATTTGCAACTTAAATCAATCAAAAAAAAAAAGGTGTTTCTCAAAAAGAAATATTAATGAACTACTCTCTTGTACATATTTTTTAATTCTTGCTACATTTTGTGTGGACACAATTTCTAGCATTTTAAGTGATGCATAAATGAGGATAAAATAAATCCAAACGATAACAACAGTTTCCGGTTACCTGGTTCTTCATCGCTTTCATCGCTGTTTAGGCCGACTGAGGACGGAGCAGGCAGGGCCATCATCAGCAGCACTCACAACTTCAGCTGCAGATAAGGCAAATGACAAAATCACTGGTCATCTATGTAATAATAATAAATATATGTCTGACCAGTCAGTGCAGACACAGCAGGAAGGTGAGAGACAGTTTATTAGACATTAAGTTTAGGCAAAAAGTAAACGTCTGATGTAAGCAACAAAACCACATAGTTAGGTCTAGAAAAGAACATCAGGGTTGAGCTTAAAATAACTACGTACAGTTAAGATTAGACAACAAAACTAATGTCAGGTTTAGGAAACAAAACTGCAACAACATAAAGAAAATGTGGTGTCCAACACTGGTCTTGTGGTTGAGAGACCTGTATTTGTTGGAGCCATCAGACAGACAGGATCAGTTTAGTGGATTCATGGGTAAATTGCTCAAACTTACAGTCACAAGAGTCAACAGTCCAGTGATCCGACAGAGGGTCAGGCAGGTAGGCAACAGGTGACAGGTTACAGGAGCAGGTCACAGATGCTAGAAAGCAAAGACGTGAGGCAAACGACAACTATGCCGATCTGTTAGTGACTGTGGTAAAGACGCTGGTATATATAATGCAGACCTGATGAGAAGGGAGGGTCGTTCATGTGGCCTGATGGATGACTCACTTGTTGTTATGTCTTCACTGCTTCCGTGGGAAAATGCCAAACCGTTTTTATTTCTATCACAAATTCCACAGAAAGACAAGGAACAGAAAAGTTGTTGAGCTGGCACGAAATCCGACAACAATGATAGAATCGAACTCTTTTCACACTGCGTGCGAGCTGAAGATGTTTATGCCCACAGCTATCTCACGTATTAAATTCCACAGAAAGACAAGGAACAGAAAAGTTGTTGAGCAATGTTAACGGAGGTTATTTAGCTGCCACAAATCCGACAACAATGATAGAATCAAACTCTTTTCCTTCACACTGTGTGCGAGCTGAAGGTGTCTATCTCACGTATTAAATATATATATGTTTCACACAAACAAAACTGATTGCCCCCCCCCCCCCCTCGCAGGCAGACACTCTTCTTGGATGGAGATCTGAAGGCCGGGCCCAGGCCTTGACAGGCCTTGTTTTGTCTGCTTCGGAGAGAGGACAACAGTTGTGAACTCACAATGCAGTCAGTCAGTTAGATGACAGCAGGTCACACATAAGATACAGTCGTTTGGTCAAAGAGTAAAACTCAAACAGAAGACATTGGGAAACAGTTAAGTGATAGTATGGTATGGATACAAGTTACATAGAGAATGAAATAATAAATTGCCACCACAATTCCCCCATTGGCCATTCCTATGGCCATTTAAGTATTTACCATTTATCGAGACATCAATACATACTACCCAAAATGGTTTACATATGCACATCATTAATCGATAAGTTAAAGCATTAGCTGTTTTTGTGAGCTGTAAGCAACTCTGTGTTGTAGCAAGCTAGCGAATGTTTAATATGGTATTTCATCAACAAGCCATATCTCTGGATGAGGTGGAACACAGACCTCAGGTACTTAGATAGCCTCGTCCGTACACATATGATTCTGCCTCCTACCACACTCATTTCTGTATGACAGTTTTGCAGTTTGAGAAACTTGGGTTGCTACCCTCCTTTCTCTCCCCAGCCACACAAAATGAGTGAGATGATTGGCTACGTCACTGTGTCCGGTGTGCTGGCATCCAAGACAGTCAATTGTGTTTTAGGTGGAAGAGGAGGCTCTGGGATCCTTTGGGCTAGGCCTCAGGCAGAGGTTTACAAGGATCCACCACGGACTGGACTTCCATAACTTGGACACATTTGTAGGTCCCAGAGATGGAGGTCCATTTGGTCTCCCCATTTCTGTAGGTGCGGCTGAGGCGAGCAGTGTAAGGGATGTCTGCCTTGTACTTATATCCCACCATAGTGACACTGCAGGAGTGCTTTGGTGGGATTTCGTGCTCAACAGAAACAGTGTAGTTTTTTGACTCTCTATAAGAGGCCCCCTTGGTGAACTGGAGGGTTGTTTCCGCGCGAATCTCAATTTCTGCAGAGGCAAGAAAGGGGATTCCAGCTTTGATGCTGGTCTGGACGCCCACAGTGAAGGAAAAGCTGGTGTCCCACCTTTGCTCTTCTTCATTTGTCTTTGAGAGGGTAGCGGTCTGTGTCACTTCCTGGCGGTCCTTGTTGATGAGTGTAGTCTTGTTCATGGTCTCTGGAGGATACTTAAAGATCTTAACCCCATCAGTCTTGTACTTGACATCAGAGACGTGCTCGCTGATTATTTCTGTGTTAAAGGTCAGGACCTGGTAGTGCTTGTACCAATACTCAGAACCTTTCCAGGGAAGGAAGAAGGCCTCATGTTTAGCATGCACCTTCCCAAGACCATACTTGTTCTTCCCAACATATATGTCTTGGTACGAGTCGGTCTTGACTGCATTCTCTGGCACTGAGCCGTAGGAGCCATCCTTCCATTCCAAAAACTCAAAGTTGTCTTTGTTCACCAGGATCTCAAACGGGGAGCCGAGAAGCTCTTTATCTCCATAGGGGTAGTGGCATTCAGGACCCATGTCAGGGTTGTAGAAGCCAGCGTGGCTTCCGTATTTACAAACGTAGTCGGTGCGTTTAGCATATTCATTGTAGATCGAAACTGCTCCGTTGGGGAGAGAGCCATCAAAGGTTTGCCATTCCAGTTTGGTTTGATCAATGCTTGATGAGGAAGACCGGTCCAGTTTGTTCTGAGTCCCTTGGAGAACAACAGCTCTTTCGCATGGAATAGCTGTATCTGTTGATTCTTTGGCTGTGATTTGGGGAACTATGTCCTCCAGACTTGGGTCTAGTAACAGGACTGTATAAATGAAAGGATAAATGCAGTCATTAAAACAATGTTTAAGTTAATCAAATGCAAAAAAAAGTAATCAATTGATGTATTCCTAATGCTTTAAGCTAAATTTGTAATAAATGCTTTATAGGGCAAAACAAAAACTGGCCAATGGAGAGCGTAAGCAAAACTTTGACGTAGGTAATTAGGTTTTAACCACTTTAAAATAGTTTTGCACCCTTGTAATATATAGATATAGATAGATTTTTGAGAGAAAATCTGTGGTCACTCCTGATTTGTGCTGGAGTGAGTGAGGCCAACACAGTCTCATAGCAGTTTGTGAAATAGTCCAAAATGCAATCTCTTGTTTTGTGAACAGGAAAACGCATTATCTGTTTATTTATGTTGCTAAGAACAACTTTTTTGGATATCCAAACAATAAAAAACAAAAGTTAAGTTTAGGCAAAACATCTTGGTTGGGCTTAAAATAACTTGTACATTAAAGTTTAGGCAACAAAACCACTTAGTTAGGTTTGGAAAACATTATGGTCGGGATTAAAATAACACGATGCAGTTAAGTTTAGGCAAAAAGTAACCTAAACCTAACATTAGTTTTGTTGTCTAATCTTAACTGTATGTAGCTATTTTAAGGTCAACCTTAACCCTAACCCTTTTGTTGTTGTAGTTTTATTGCCTAAACCTAACTGTAAAGAGGTGTTTTAAGCCCAAACATGATGTCTTTCCTAAAACCTAACAATATTGTTTTATTTCCTAAACCTAGCTTTTCTTTTGTTAAGTAATGACATCCCGAAAAAATGTTGTTCAGAGCGACAGGACTAAACAGACAATGAGTGTCCCTGTACACAGACCAAGAGATTCCATTTTGGACTATTTCACTACCTGCCTTCAGACTGTGTTGGCCTCACTAATCAGAAGCGATCACAGATTTTCTCTCAAAAACTTTCAACAAAATTCTTTCTTTATCTTTATCCATCATATCATAAACGATTTATATATAATAAATGATCTCTAACCGTACTGGTGTGTCTGTACTGACTGTTGTAGCTAGCTTATTAGCTGCTGGGCTGTGAGAGAGCTTCTGGGTATGTGAGAGGGAAAAGGGGGAATTCATAACTCATGTTGTGATACCTCATTTAAAAGGCACTAATAAAAACAGAAACAGAAAATGGTGATTTGATGTCATTAGAAACAAATTGATTGACAAAGTCATGAAAAATCGTAATGATAGATTAAACACCACTTAGAAGAATTCGGGTTAAATAAATGATTTGCTATGAATTATGTCATGTGTTTTTGATTTCTTTCTACATCATATAGGTCTTTAAAAATGAGTCAGGGATGCTTGGAGCTGGGAGTGAGAGGAGAACAATGTAAAGGATTGAACGTTGGATCAGCGGTACCTTTAACCCCTTGTTATTTACACAAATCAATGTAAAATACAAAGTCAGAGATCTTCTGGTTTTCCACACATAACACAGAGCAAAATGAAACGGCTTAAGGAGGGACTGTGTTGTCTTAAGATCATGTATCAATCAAGAACCTGGAGCAATGCCAACGGAGGTTATTTAGCTGGCACAAAACCCTACAGCAGTGACAGAATTGTTGGCATGTCTTCACTGCTTGCGTGAAAAAATGCCCAACCCTTTTTTTCCTTTACATTGCCTGCCAGCTGAAGGCGTTTACTGCAGCTATCTCACTAATTCAATTCAACAGAAAGACAGGCAACGGAAAAGCCTGTTCTTTTAGTTACTCTGAGTTCCCTTTTTCAAAAACTGATCAATTCTGGTAACAGAACACTTTGTTACCGAAACGTATAAAGAAAGGCACACTCGACAGTAAAATAAAAAGATAAATTAAAAGCAGATTAAAAGCAGACCTGGAGCATGAATTTTACCCAAACTCCTGTCTGAACAGGTATGTCTTCAGCTGATTTTAAAGGAATTCACAGAATCAGCAAACCGTATGTGTGCATGCAGAGCATTCCATAGCTTTGGTGCTACTGCCTCCAAATCTCGGTCACCACAGGTTTTAAGGCGAGTGTGTGGGACAGAAAGAAAATTGAACATGTTTGACTTGAGAGTAGTTCAGCCACATATGCAGGAGTCCGAACCCTAACCCTGAGAGTTAGACTTTTAAAGTGCATCCTATACACTACAGGGATCCAGTGAAGAGATCTGAGTAAGGGGGTGACGTGAGACCGTCTATTTGTATTTAGAAATGTGCTATGTTAACAGTTATAGTTATTGTCATTATATGCAAATGTTAGCAAAGTTCCATTATTCAAAGGAACCCTCCAATAAATTGTGCTTTTCCCTTTTCATTTTCTAAACTATGACTCTTAAACTAATTTCAGGACCCGTGAAATCAAGTCAGCATTAACTTAGTTTTGTTTCGTACTTTACTTACGTCAGCTACTCTACAAACCCACTTATTTTATGTAACAAAGTACTTATTTTAAGCCAAACCGGAGTAGTTTTGTTAACCTATAAACTGAATAAACCTACGTGAGAGGTTTATCTTCAAAAGAGCCTGTATGCATGTAATGAGCAGGAACTTAAACAGGGGGAACTGACACGGGCAAAACTGATGCTAGAGGAGAACATTAACCGTCACAGTTCAGCTCCAAGCACGCACAGTGGCATCCCTACTAAATGCTTGTTGCATTATTCACCGAAACCCCAGGAGGCATAATAACAAAAACTGTGAAGAAACAAGAAGGCTGCTGAGGAGGGATTGTAATGAACTTGAATATATTAAAAGATTGGATAATTTGCCAGATGTGTTTTACACAAAAACTTTACCAAAAGCTCACTTAAAATGTTGTTTTGGATGGTGTACATTGTTAGTGTTGCAGCTCTGCACTTTTTAAACCAACCAAGTCTTGAAAGTGAAACATATTTTCCGACTAGCCCCAACAGGAAATTCTAGAAACAACACCTATCTACTCTGATGGCACTGGACCAGTTACTGTGTACTGTTCAATGTCAGGGCCAAGACAAAGTGAAAGTATGTGCAGTGTTTGTTCAATGGCTCAGTCGTGAATACATTTGGGAAAACACCAGCAACGCCTCTTTGAAGAGAGTGAAGTAAAAATATATTTCCTACGCTCAAATTGTGCTTCCTTTTGCAGTTGTTCAGTTTCTTGTTTCATGTCAAGTTTGTAAAAAATCGCTTTTGAGCAATTTAACATCAAAATCATTCTCTTTTCCCTTCTTGTAAACTCTTATGATGTTTGTATGACTTGTCTTAAAGGTTAACATAAACGTATCCAATCAAATGTGATTCATCCAGTTAATCACATTAAACTAAGCTTGACCGATAGATAGTGTGTCAAAGTGGAGAACAGTGCAATATAATGTGTTCAAGGTCAATTCTTACAGTCTGTTATGTAAAAAGTTTTCAAATAAATGATTTATTTATATATATGTATATATATATATATATATATTTATATATATATATAAAAGAGAGAAAAACATCCAAACTGGCAGACATTAACAGAATCTTTTTTTTTTTTTTTTTGCATCCTATTGATTTCTTCTTCTCCCCAAATATTTAATGGTCAAAGTCAAAGCCCAGGCAAAGTGACAGTGCATATTTGTTTTTGATTCAGCAGTAAGGCAGTAATATAAGACTGGACACGTTGGACTGGTTTTTAAATCTGATGGTGAGTGCTTCTCATACATTTCAACCACTTTAAACATTTGTTGTCAGGTAGTTTGTTGTAAAAAATGAATTCATGTCTTTTTTCTGGGCGCATGTTCTTTAACTTTTAACATATTTAACTGCCTTAGTAGCTGAACATTTTGTGTTCTGATGCTTTCACCAAGGCTGGATATTAAGTTTGGTTTAATGCATCAAACTAGTGGTAGGTAACTGATTTTGTTCTGGGTTTCATTTGCAGATGAAGCTGACACTGTTGCTGCTGTTGGCCCTCCCGACTCTGTACACTGAATCAGGTGAACTGAAAAACCATTAAAGTTGAACATTTCCATGTTTCTTTTCCCAGTGTCCTCTTTTATGTGTCGCTTAAAATTCGATGAGAATTAAAAGAAAGGAACAAAGAAAGAATTTAAAATGATTAAGTTTGTATTTACGTTCCTCTTTTAACAGCTGTACTTTTTTTTTATGTTTTAGGGTCACTTCACCGAAATCACCTCTGTTGAGCCAAGACATTCAAATATTTGAGGCTTTGTAGTGATAAAATATGGGGGGTGTAAAATATGGCTAAATCACATTTTGAAACTCAGCAGCATGTGATAGCATTGGGATCTACCTTCTTACAAAAATCAGGATGAATAAAAGCCTGGGTGATATTTTAAACAAATCTTTAATTCTGTATTTCATAATGTGTAAAATGCTTATATTGTTGAAATTGAGTCATGACAATATCCTAAAGAGGTAATTTGAGTCAAAAAGTAACGTAGATGATAGTTGGTTAAACTGTGATGTTCAAGGAGTCAAGGACAATTTATTGTCCTTATGCAACACACGGTTACTCAGCAAAATGTAGTTGTAGCCCATTTGCTTCACAGGAAAAACACGACAAACCAAACATTCCTGTAGTGCATTTCTTGAATTTGCATCAGGAGAAATGAAAACAGCAACAACAAAACAATTCTCTGGGCAATATGGCAGACATATTAGTATTAAAAATGTAACATAAGGGAACATTGTCCATCACCTTTGACTATGTTAGAGTGCAAAAAGCATCATTGATGTAAACACAGGCTCAACCTCCTCTCGCCCAATTAGAGTCACACATTCTGACATGCACTCCGACCAAACCAAACCCTGACCAAACATGAGCCAGGAGCAGATTGGATGTTAGATTAGCTTTATGTTAGTTTAGCTTATGTCGTAGCTGGGTTAGTTTAGCTTTATGTCGTAGCTGGGTTAGCTTAGCTTCATTCTCCGCGCTAACTTTTCTGCTTTATTTGATAGGAAGTGAGACAGACAGGAAAGGCAGGGGGGAGAGAGGGAATGACAAGCAGCAAAGGACCCTAGACCGGAATTGAACCTGGAACTCAGCTTTAATAGTAACCACATGCCACTGCATCAACAACACCATGGCGAGCACACCTCTGCGGTGCTATTTGTCATAACCTTTGGCTATAATTACTTCACACAAGACCTAAAAAAGCGCCCGGATAGGACAGTCACTTAATAATGTGAACGTAAACGTTAGCACCTATGGACGGTTAGCAAACATTTCTAGTTAAGCATTTAACGATAGCTTCCTACGAGCTAGGAGGTTAACTTGATTAAATTGGCGTCGGCTGAATATTGGATGACTGTTTGTTTGTTTGCTACACGTTTTACCCCGTATAAAATCTTTGTCACAATCTGGTCTGTTTTTTGTTTACTGATGTTATTTAGTTTACACCTAAACTTTCCTTCCTGCTTTTTTACAGTCCGGTTCCTGGACCCAAGTCTGGAGGAAAAGGTTCCTAATATCACTGCTAAGGGAACGACAAATCAAGCTCTTCCAACTCCTGTGGAGGTTAAGAACAAGTTGGACCAGTATTCATTGTTGAACATCGATCAAACCAACCTGGAATGGCAGATCTTTAACCACTCTCTCCCCACGAGTGCAATTTCAATCTTCAATGGATATGTTGGACGCAAAGACTACGTTTGCCAATTCATGTGCAACGCCGGCTTCCACAACCCTGACATAGATCCTTACTGCCACTACTCCTTTAAAGGGAAAGAGTATACTAGCTTTTTGGCCATTTGAGATCCTGGTGAACAAAGACAACTTTGAGTTCATGGAATGGAAGGATGGCTCCTACGGTTCAGTGCCTCAGAATTCCATCAAGACCTGCTCCAATGAAGTATATGTTGGGAAGAACAGTATGGTCTTGGAAAGGTGGATGTTAAAGATCAGTCCTTCTACCTTCCTTGGGAAGGTTCTGAGTATTGGTACAGGTACTACCAGGTCTGACCTTTAGCAAAGAAATATACAGTGAGAACTTGTCTGATGTCAAGTATAATACCGATGGGGTTAAACCCATTGCGTATCCTCCAGAGACCATACGCAGTCTGCCATCAGCAACTACCAGTGCGATACAGTGACTGGGACAGCTACCCTCTCAAAGACAATCCAAGTGGAGCAGAGGTGGGACACCAGCTTTTCTATCACAGCGGGCGTCCAGGCCAGCATCACTGCTGGAATCCCCATAATTAGCTCCATAGGTATTGGGTTTAGCGCAGAGACAACCCTCCAGTTCACAAAGGGAACAACTTATATTGACTCAACCACCCACACTGTTTCTGTTGAGTGCAAAGTACCACCAAACCACTCCTGTAATGTCAGTATGGTGGGATATAAGTACGGGGCAGAGATCCCTTACACTGCTCGCCTCAGCCGAACCTACAGCATCATGGAGACCACATGGACCTCCATCTCTGGGACCTACAGAGGCGTCCAAATGGCAGAAATCCAGGCCGTGGTGGATCCCTGTGAACCTGTACCTGATCCCACGCCCTGTCCCTAAAAGAATGATGGAGTTGGCTCAATGAGATTGAATACCTGACAAGTTTTATGTTGGATACACACCAATGTAATGATAAGCAAAAAAGTAAGCCTCCTTTTATGTATTATATGCCTTGATATATTTCACAAGACAATAAAACTACTTTGCTTTTAACTATTTCTTTCTTCTTTATTTCAACAACTCGTTTTCCAGGCAACAAATGGAAGTTATGAAAACGTATCTTTTAATTGTCAATGTAAAATAATCTGACATGTGAACTAAATATCCATCTGTCACAAACTGGCTCAGCATATGTGACAAGGAGGGGAGACAAGTCAGGTTGAAAGTGATAAATGAAAGGATTTATTATCACTTAAACAATCATATTTACCAATAGCATGAGGTGTGGAGAGTAGTGGCATCAGTGGTGAATGTAGTGCATGGATGAGTTGAGATGTGTGTGTTGCTGTTGAGTGTAAAAGGAAGCCATCAAAAGAACCAAGAACCAACAACCTGTAGCAGCGTGGAGCCTAGGGGAGAGAGAGCAGACAATGAGACCAGGCTGGCTTATATCACCTTGGGTAGAGGCCTAGCCAGGGTGTGAGCAACTTG
>NW_026552672.1:0-6110 GCF_027596085.1 Anoplopoma fimbria | reverse complement strand
ATCAAATTGTTCAATGTCCTGTCAACTCATATTTCTATAGGTGAAACAAACAAAAAATAATATTTTGCTGTTTCTTTATTAAGTTGAATTGGGAAAGATATTCTCAACACGGGTAAGTTGTTGTTATATATCCAACACCAGAGGGGGCTATCTAAAAAACAGTTGCTGTTCTGAATCCTAATATGCAGTATATGTCTCTGTAATCTGAGATGAGAACAATTGAACAATTTGAACCATAATGTAAAAGAAAACTAAACTGTAATATTTATTGTGATGAGTAAGTATGCACAATTTTATTAATTTTGCACAGCATAGTAAAGACAAACTGATGTTTTGATACCCTAAACCAATGTCCTGTGCTAAAGCTAGCTGGTGGTTTGGATAGCAGTAACACACATGTCACTCTGGGCAAGTTGTTTCATGTAAAAATATCCCCCTAAAAGTATGAAAAGTATCCAAAACACCAAACGGGTGAATGAGGTTTGACTCCAGGGTTTGTCTATATCAGTGACAATATTCAAACTGTGTTAGGCTCCTCAGTTTGGTTCATTGATGCTGCTTTGGGTTTCGGATTGGAATTGAATTAAAGTCATAAATCTGAATTGTACATTTTTTGTATTTTTTTTTCATTTACACTTGTTTTTCAAAAAAGCATGCATTTTGGTCTGTTTATCAATCTGTCTTGGCCACATGAGATTATTTGTAATTTGTTCATTTTTTTACTTACTAGTTTCTGTTTTTTCATGCACCATCACTGATGAAGCCCTGTTATTCCAAACATCTGTCTAAATGAATAAGACTGCATAAATGAGTTTGGAAAGCATTATACATTCTTTAAAACTAGAACTATAACTCTTTATTGAAGAGATGTCAAAAGCTGAAGATCTTAAATTTGTGCAATAGAACTTAATATTTAATTTAATATTGAAAATGTAGTGTATACAGTTTGTATGAAAATAGGACACAGCACAAATGCTAATCTTTTTTCATTTCACAGGTCAAACTATTGGTCTAAAGCTTTCTCCAGCTTCACTAAAAAGTTATCTAATTATAGTTACTACTTCACATTTGTGCACGTTGCTTATTCTGCACCATGATTGGCTTCAAAAAAGCACGCTAATACAAGCCCATTTTAAAATGAGATTCAAAGTGAGTTCAGGGAAACTTTCCCTTTTCAACTCTGCACAGTTTTGCTTAAAACATTCAAGAGAACAACAAGAAGGACACACTTTGGAGTGGTGGGGATTTTTATTTTGTGCAAAAATATTTATTTAGGCAGAAATTTTAAAGTGGCTTACAATAATTAAGATCAAATTCAACTGATATAGATTTCTTCAAAGTTGGAAGTGCAGAGAAAAAAGCATTAAAGATTTGGATATATTATGTCAGACAATATACAGGGATCAGAGATAAAAACAATGACAAGAAATTCCCTGGAGTTAGTTTACGGTCTGAAAACATCCGAGGCAATGTGATTGTTAAATCTAAAAAAGCTTCCAACCAATGACCAAAGTGTTTGTACTAAAACTATAAACTACACAGGGCTCTTTGCATATCATATGCAAGGCTTGGCGTCGTCTAGAAGTTCACATCGGTCCGCCACGGCCCGGACTTCTCCAACCTGAACGCTTTCATACGTCCCGGTGATGGACGTGGTGTGGATCTCCCCGTTAGCGTAGGTGCGTCTGAGGCTTGCCGTGAACGGCATGTTAACTTTGAACTTATACTCCACCATATTAACCATGCAGGAGCTGTTGGGCGGGGCTGTGACCTCCACAGAAGCTGTACTGGTGGTGGCCTCAGTCACCGTCTTTCCCTTGGAGTACTGGAACGACACCTCGCTGCTGAACGTATAACTGTCAGAGACGATCAAAGGGATGCCGGCTTTGACGGTCGTTTGAACACCAACTGTGACAGAAACGGAGATGTCCCACCTGTGCTCCACCTGATCCGTTTTTGAAAGTGAGTCTGTTTTCACCACTGAGCGGCATTCGTAGTTACTGACAGATGTTTTCCGCATGATCTCTGGAGGATAGTGGAAGATTTTAGACTCATCAATGATGTACCTGACATCGTAGACCTGCTGGCTGGTTATATCCTTATCGACGGTCAGACCTGGTACGAATGGTACCGATATACAGAACTCTTCCATGGCAGGTAGAAGTGCTTCTCTCTAGTAGCAACCTTCCCAAGTCCATATTTGTCCATACCTACATATATATTCCCCTTTGAGCAGGTTCTGACTGAATTCTGGGGCACTGAACCATACGAATCCCATTTCCACTCCAGGATCTCAAAGTTGTTTTTGTTCACCAGGATCTCAAACGGAGAACCAGCACTTACTCTTCCTCCATTGGGATAGTGACAATAAGAACCCATGCTGGGGGTATAAAAGCCAGCCTCACACATGTATTTGCAGACATAATCAACGCGATAAAAGTAATGATTGTAAATTGAAACTGCATCGTTTGGGAGAGAGTTGTTCCAGGTCACCCACTCCAGGTTAGAGCCATCACCAGACACGTAGGAGGAGGACTGAACCGGCCTCTTCTGCAGTAGCTCATCAGCCATCACAAGAGGTTGATCTGTTGGCATTAATTCGTCAGCGCTGGGTCCAGGATTGTCATTTACATCTGAGTTCATGGAGGAGACTGGGAAAAAGGAAAGGGGACAAGGCAAAAAATGAATCCAAAACTCAAGTTTATACATAGCTGGATTGTCCAATAATATTCTGTTATGCTACTATAGTCTGTCAGGTGATGAGTTTGAGCAAAATGTGCAAAGTGAAGCAATGTGGTTCCTTAACAAAAGTACCCATTTTACACCCTCAGTTTTATCTCGTAAATTTTTATAATCTCCCAACTTTTTTCTTCTAAATTTTCTTTAATTTTAGAGAATATCTGAGTATGTTTTCAATTTTTCTTGTGAATTAATGACTACATAATGTCGTAAATTCTTTAGTTTTTTTCTTGTAAATTTGCCACTGTAACCTGAGAGAATATCTGAGTTTTTTTCCTCATACATTTTTAGTTCATAATCTCCCAAATGTGTAATTCTTTTCCCATAAAATTGTTATATTAATCTCAGAAAATTTTATATTAATTTATGATTTGATAACCTCACAAATTTTCAAGTTTTTTCTCTTAAAGTTGTAAATAAACTCAGAAAATATCACTTGAATTTGTTACTTTTATATAAGAAGAAATCTAAGTTTATTTTTTTCAATTTTAATCTTCAAACAAGATCATTGATTGGATTTCATATATATACACAGTATATGAAATATATTCCTCATTATGCATCAAGATTCCTTTTCATTCATTTGCAATTAATGTCGGCCAGAAATGTACAAATGTGTGTAACTTCATTTCTATACATTTTATATATATAGTTTTTAGCCACAATGGCCCAAATACTCGATAAACATGTGCTTAAATATTTTTTCCCCGTTCCCCCAAATGTATAAAGCCTGTATGTGTTTACCATATTCCTGCTCTGTGTCGCTCCAGATGTCAACAGGACTGGCTGAAAACAGAGCCGGCAGGAACAGCAACAACACTGACAGCTTCATCTGGAGATGAAACACAGAACAAATTCAATAATAGATTAAAAAACAGCATCATACCAACACAAGCTTAGTGAAGAATTCACATCAGTGTTAAACCACCAACACACTGAGTCTCGACTGTCTGTACATGGTCAATCTGTTTTTACAGGAAGAAGAATACGTTAAGTGTTGATGATAATAATTCAATTTTGAGTGGTATTGTAAGAAAACTCCAAATTCTTCTTCTTTTTTTATTTCAACATACACTCATATGTCTGATCTATTGAGAGATATTTCTGAATTGTGTTCATATATGTACATTACGCAGATTCACAATTTGACAAATTTAACAGTTGAGTTGAACACAAATCAATTCAAATGTACTCACCATGTCATCACTTGTTGCACCTTCACTCTCCCTCAGGGTTATATAGTGTAGCTGCTCGGTGTCTGAGTCATTGAACAAACATTGTACATGCTTTCACCTTCTCTTGGCTCTGATGTTGAACAGCAAACATAAACTGGTCCAGAGGCGTGAGAGAAATCATCTTAACGTGACTGGTTCGATATGTATATTATTTTAGCCTCTAATGGTTCTTCTCCTTTACAGGGGAAAGGTAAAAGAGACATGGCTCGGTCATTTTAAATTGTTTATAAAAAATGATATTACAAAAGAAATGTGACATCTGTTGTCATTAAGTTTGCATTACCTAGGTTCAGGTTGCAACAATTTAATCAACTATATGATAAGGATTTATTGTTACATGCTGATAGAGAAAGTTGTTACATATTAACTGATTCTAGGCCAGATAGTACCTGTTGGTTTTTCTCACACTTTCATATTGTGGCGGGAAATTAAGAATCTAAGACGTTAAATAGTGCAAGTAAGAATAAAAGGATTAAATAATTAATTATATATATATATATATATATATACAGCGGGTAAAATAAGTATTGAACACGTCACCATTTTTCTCAGTAAATATATTTCTAAAGGTGCTATTGACATGAAATGTTCACCAGATGTCGGTAACAACCCAAGTAATCCATACATACAAAGAAAACCAAACAAATAAGTTCAGAAATTAAGTTATGTGTAATAAAATGGAATGACACAGGGAAAAAGTATTGAACACATGAAGAAAGGGAGGTGCAAAAAGGCATGGAAAGCCAAGACACCAGCTGAAATCTATCAGTAATTAGAAAGCAATCCTGCCCCTTGTCAGTGCAAATGAATATCAGCTGGTTCAGTCCCAACTGATGGCCTATAAAAAGGTGTCTCATTACCAAGGTGTCACACAAGAAACATCTCATGATGGGTAAAAGCAAAGAGCTCTCTCAAGACCTTCACAACCTTATTGTTGCAGAACATACTGATGGCGTTGGTTACAGAAGGATTTCTAAACTTCTGAATGTTCCAGTGAGCACTGTTGGGGCCATAATCTGGAAGTGGAAAGAACATAATTTCACCATAAACCGGCCACGACCAGGTGCTCCTCGCAAGATTTCTGACAGAGGAGTGAAAAGAATTATCAGAAGAGTTGTCCAAGAGCCAAGGACCACTTGTGCAGAGCTTCAGAAAGACCTGGAATTAGCAGGTACAATTGTTTCAAAGAAAACAATAAGTAATGCACTCAACCGCCGTGGCCTGTATGCACGCTCACCACGCAAGACTCCATCGCTGAAGAAAAAGCATGTTGAAGCTCGTTTAAAGTTTGCTGCACAACATTTAGACAAGCCTGTGAAATACTGGGAGAATATAGTCTGGTCAGATGAGACCAGAATTGAACTCTTTGGATGCCATAATACAGGTAATTTGGAGGTCAAATGGCACTGCACATCACCCCAAAAACACCATACCAACAGAGAGGTTTGGAGGTGGGAACATCATGGTGTGGGGCTGTTTTCAGCATACAACACTGGCAAACTTCATATAATTGAAGGAAGGATGAATGGAAAAATGTACCGAGACATTCTTGATAAAAATCTGCTGCCATCTACCAGGATGATGAAGATGAAACGAGGGTGGACATTTCAGCAAGACAATGGTCCCAAACACACAGCCAAGGAAACTCTCCATTGGTTTCAGAGAAAGAAAATAAAGCTGCTAGAATGGCCCAGCCAATCACCTGACCTGAATCCAATAGAAAATCTATGGAATGAACTAAAGATCAGAGTTCATAGAAGAGGCTCAAGGAACCTTCAAGATTTGAAGACTGTTTGTGTGGAAGAATGGGCCAAAATCACACCTGAGCAACGCATGCCACTAGTTTCTCCATACAGGAGGCGTCTTGAAGCTGTCATTACCAACAAAGGCTTCTGTACCAAGTATTAAATACATTTCAGTAAGCGTGTTCAATACTTTTTCCCTGTGTCATTCCTTTTTATTACACTAACTTAATTTCTGAATTTATTTGTTTGGTTTTCTTTGTATGTATGGATTACTTGGGTTGTTACCGACATCTGGCAAACATTTCATATCAATAGCACCTTTAGAAATATATTTACTGAGAAAAAAATATAAAAAAAAATATATATATATATTACATTACATGTGTATATA
>NW_026552671.1:0-3998 GCF_027596085.1 Anoplopoma fimbria | reverse complement strand
CTCCAAGCCTTGCATATGATATGCAAAGAGCCCTGTGTAGTTTATAGTTTTAGTACAAACACTTTGGTCATTGGTTGGAAGCTTTTAACTTTAACAAGCAGAAGGCCTCGGATGCTTTCAGAACGTAAACTAACACCAGCGATTTCCTTCAAACATGAGCTGAATAATCATTGTTTTTATCTGTTATCAACATATATTGCCTGACATAATAACTCTGAATGTTTGATGCTCTTTTCTTCGTACTTCCTACTTTTGATGACATCTAGCTATTATTATTGTAAGTCACTTTTTTATTTCTGCCAAAATAAATTGTTTTGCACATAATAAAAAAATCACATGCCATTTTAAAGTTGTTCTTATTGTACTCTTGAATGTTTTCAGCAAAACTGCAGAGTTGAAGAGGGAAAGGTTCCCTGAACTCACCTTGAATTTCATTCTAGCGTGGGTTTATAATAAGGTGGTTTTGTGACATACCAACCATGGTGCAGTAAGCAACGTACACAAATGGGACATAGAAACTTCATGTAGAGACTTTTTAATGAAGCTGGAGAAACCTTTTTACCAGTAGTTTGATACTAATTGTATAAAGACCATTTTCCATATTAAGTTAAATAATACATTTTAGTGCACAAATGTATTATCTTAAGATTTTGACATCTCAATTCAGTATGAGAGTTATGTGTTTAAGTTCAGAATGTGCATTTGTGAGAAGTTGCCCCACATCACCTGGTATGGTGGCACACAATGAAGAACAAATTGTCTCATTATATGTTTTAAACCAAAAAGAAACATGTCTAAGGGGTTTTCAAACTCTTTTTCATTTAGATGTTTCCAATAACAACATTAAAAAACAGAAAAGAAAAATGAAAGAACAAATAAATATTCCGTTGGCAAGAAAGATTAATAAGCAGACCAAAATGCTTGAGAATTACTTGGAAAAAAAGGGAATGAAAAAGAAAACACAAAAATTAAATAATAAATCCTGAATAATGACTTCATAGTCACAGTATGGTACATACTCTTTGGATCATTTAGTTCAGTGATACCTCAACAACAGACAATTAAAAAAATGCAAATAACCGGGTGACACCTGATTCATCCTTCAGCCTGTAAAACTGAAAACACTCGACCAGACATGTCAACAACCACAGAACCACACTGGTTAATATTTAACATATGCAACAGACTGTTTTACCTGTCTAGTACACCTGTGAGCAGCTGAGGTTTTTAAAATGAAGTGCACTGGCACCCCTCCTCAGTGAAACACTGGATTGTAGTATTTTTATTTTAAATTTAGTTTTAGTTGACTTAGTTTTAAAGAAGATAGTTAACAATGAATATTGTCTCGGTGAAACTAACCTGTGAATTACCCATTAAGTGAGTGATTGATTGTTTAAAGTAAAGACCATGTGAAGAAAAGGGTTTGAAATAACAGAATGCTTTTGAGGAAACAGGAGGTTGTTACAGCCGTCAGTTTGATCGTGGAAAGATCAAGTAAATCACGCAGTACATTTTACATTACATTACATTACAGTCATTTAGCAGACGCTTTTATCAAAGCGACTTACAGGAAGTGTACAAGTATCAATCTATCTGATACTTCTTTGTCTCTGTTTTTTTAATAGGTCAACCATCCAAAAACCGTGATTCTATCTGGCCTTAAAAAAGGAAAAGGACAACCTTTATGTTATGGTTGCGTGTGGCCTTATGAAGGTGCTTTTGTACCTGTTCTTCATGTAAACAAGAATCTTTTTAATGCGCCATCACTACCTCTTACAACACTGACCATGGAGTGAGAAATAAATTAGAAAGATTTAATTCAACAAGGTAACAAAGCATATGGTTATTTATTTGTCACATGAATTCACATAATTGGAGTGCATTGAAAAAGGGAAAAAAGTCTAAAGAAATAAAACCACAGCAACACTTGCGGTGTGGAGGACAACTTTATTATCAAACCAGATTCATCATTCAACACCTTACAAATAACATTTAATATCTAGTGGTAATACCCACATTTATTAAGCTTCTCTAAATGTAAATCACTTTTATTGACAAATTACAAAACAAATAGTGGTTAAGTAATTGTTATTTTGATTGTAGGTAAGTAGTATGAAGTTAATTTGTGCAAGAAATGTCCAACCCCTCACGTAATTAAAATCATTCAAATTCAACAAGAGCTAGATTTCATTCAGAAAAAAGCATCAAACATTCAGATTTATTATGTCAGGCAGTAAACATTGATAACAGATAAAAACAATGACAGCTCATGTTTGAAGGAAATCCCTGGTTTATTTTCTGAAAACATCCGAGGCCTTCTGGTTGTGAAAGTTAAAAATCTTCCAACCAATAACCAAAGTGTTTGTACTAAAACTATAAACTACACAGGGCTCTTTGCATATCATATGCAAGGCTTGGCGTCGTCTAGAAGTTCACATCGGTCCGCCACGGCCCGGACTTCTCCAACCTGAACGCTTTCATACGTCCCGGTGATGGACGTGGTGTGGATCTCCCACGTTAGCGTAGAGTGCGTGCAGGGCTTGCCGTGAACGGCATGTTAACTTTGAACTTATACTCCACCATATTAACCATGCAGGAGCTGTTGGGCGGGCTGTGACCTCCACAGAAGCTGTACTGAGTAGTGGCCTCAGTCACCGTCTCCTTGGAGTACTGGAGCGACCTCGCTGCTGAGCTGATAACTGTCAGAGACGATCAAAGGGATGCCGGCGACAGTCGTTTGAACACCAACTGTGACAGAAGCAGGAGATGTCCCACCTGTGCTCCACCTGATCCGTTTTTGAAAGTGAGTCTGTTTTCACCACTGAGCGGCATTCGTAGTTACTGACAGATGTTTTTCCGCATGATCTCTGGAGGATAGTGGAAGATTTTAGACTCATCAATGATGTACCTGACCACGTAGACCTGCTGGCTAGTTGCTATCCTTATCGACGGTCAGGACCTGAATGCGAATGGTACCGATATACAGAACTCTTCCATGGCAGGTAGAAGTGCTTCTCTCTAGTAGCAACCTTCCCAAGTCATATTGTCCATACCTACATATATTTCCCCTTTGAGCAGGTTCTGACTGAATTCTGGGGCACTGAACCATACGAATCCCATTTCCACTCCAGGATCTCAAAGTTGTTTTTGTTCACCAGGATCTCAAACGGAGAACCAGCACTTACTCTTCCTCCATTGGGATAGTGACAATTAGAACCCATGCTGGGGGTATAAAAGCCAGCCTCACACATGTATTTGCAGACATAATCAGTGCGATCAAAGTCATTGTTATTAATTGAAACTGCATCGTTTGGGAGAGAGTTGTTCCAGGTCACCCACTCCAGGTTAGAGCCATCACCAGACACGTAGGAGGACTGAACCGGCCTCTTCTGCAGTAGCTCATCAGCCATCACAAGAGAGGTTGATCTGTTGGCATTAATTAAGTCAGCGCTGGGTCCAGGATTGTCATTTACATCTGAGTTCATGGAGGAGACTGGGAAAAAGGAAAGGGGACAAGGCAAAAATGAATCCAAAACTCAAGTTTATACATAGCTGGATTGTCCAATAATATTCTGTTATGCTACTATAGTCTGTCAGGTGATGAGTTTGAGCAAAATGTGCAAAGTGAAGCAATGTGGTTCCTTAACAAAAGTACCCATTTTACACCCTCAGTTTTATCTCGTAATATTTTTATAATCTCCCAACTTTTTTCTTCTAAATTTTCTTTAATTTTAGAGAATATCTGAGTATGTTTTCAATTTTTCTTGTGAATTAATGACTACATAATGTCGTAAATTCTTTAGTTTTTTTCTTGTAAATTTGCCACTGTAACCTGAGAGAATATCTGAGTTTTTATCCCTCACCTGTCATTCCATTTTATTACACTAACTTAATTTCTGAATTTATTTGTTTGGTTTTCTTTGTATGTATGGATTACTTGGGTTGTTACCGACATCTGACGAACATTTCATATCATGTAGAACCTTTAGAAATATATT
>NW_026552670.1:0-1558 GCF_027596085.1 Anoplopoma fimbria | reverse complement strand
GTAATTATGGTGACCTTGCATGACCCCCCTCCACCCCAGCATGCTGCAGTTTCCGTTATAAAGGACCTGCAATGTTTATCACTAATGGTGCTTTGCCAGTTTTGTTTAATGCTGTATAATCTCACAGATTAACACAATTATTAATATTTAATGATTGCATAACCACTATATCAGTAATAGCGATTTAACAGGTTGATCTCGTGAGTTTGGTCACTTTGAAAATGTACAAGTAAAATTAATTTAACATCTGGTACACATCTACAACAAATGCACTATTGAAACCTAAAATATTTAGCTTTTATTTATTTGAAGCGTTGCCGGATCTTCTGTGTTAGCTGGGACCCAGACGAGGGCTGACTCAGCATTAAAAGGGGATCTCATGACCTCACATGCGGTTTAGTAAAAATGCTCAGTCATGCTTTTGTTTCAGTGTGATAACCAGCAACTTACCATAATTAATATTCTATTCTACTATATCATGTTACCTCACATAATTAAACTTTTTTAGAGTAATTCTGTTAAATTTAAAGGTATATCACATCAGAGATGCAGACCTGGAGTCAGTTTACACCTGTTTAGAATTGAGGACATTCAAAAAACACATTTTGGCATGTGTCAACTTGCTGAATGTCTGTTTATGAATACTGATTTATCTGGGTGATCAGTAGGTTTAATGTGTTGTCAGTTCACCTTACCTGCTACAGGTAAAACTTACCTACTCCAGGTGAGACTTGAATTAACAACCTCAGCATCACTCTCACACATCACACACGAAAGAATACATAGTTGCCCTACGACAAAAACAGTGAGGATATCTGCTCACACCATGGCAGTAATAATACAAATGAGTCTCCGTCTTCATTCACCAGTAACTGGCCAGAAAAGCAAGCCAGTTAAACATTGACCCTGAATGGTGAGGGCTGATGGCACCTCCTGCTATCATCCAGCAACATATCCTTAAGTCACAGAAACCTGAAAAGCATCACCTGCTGGCGATGGCCTTTTTTGTCTTAAAGTTCTCTTTAACCACAAGAAACGGATATATTAATGAATCAAATTTGAAACAAATACAACACCATCCCTGCCAAATATATTTTACGGTGCAGGAGGCTTTTCAGATAGTCTTTCAGCTGCTGCTATCTGCAGCTCCATAAGCTGCTGGTTAGGGGAAGCAGACGTGAGGCCAGTGTGCTTCAGATACCATTGTGAGAACCATGGAGATGAACTTCACCCAGAAGACCCAACATATGTCTTTTATTAATGCATTTGAACAGAGTAGCAGAGTGAATAATGACTATGTTTGAAGAAGCAACAGTGGTAACTGTTTTCTTTTTTTTTTCTTTTTTACATATCAACAGTTCAACAGTAGTGCTTATTTCCCAAAAATGTTAGAATTCATTATATTATCACATACCAAATGCCAAGCTGGCCTCCGGGGGCCCCTGGGCTTCTGAGGTCTGGGGCTCCAGGACAGTCGCCCACTGATCCAGTCTTGAATTTTAGGCAGCAAACAGCAAAGTTACAATTTGATGAACCACTTTTTGTCACTTGGACTGTT
>NW_026552669.1:0-2446 GCF_027596085.1 Anoplopoma fimbria | reverse complement strand
GGCACACCGGTATACAGGAGGATGAGCCGTCCAGTGAAACATCCGTGAAAACATCATGACGTGACGTCACTGCACCGCTACTGTGACAAACCACGGAACATTAAATAAAGAGAATGAAACATTAAATAAAGAAAAGAAAACATTAAATAAAGAAAAGAAAGATTAAATAAAGAGAATGAAACATTAAATAAAAAAATAAACATTAAATAAAGATAATGAAACATTAAATAAAGAAAATGAAACATTAAATAAATATAATAAAACATTAAATAAAGAAAATAAAAAAGATTAAATAAAGAGAATGAAAACATTAACAAAGATAATAGATGATATTGCAGCCTTCGTGGCATCAACTTAAGATCTTAAAAATAAGAACTGAATTTAAATATATACATATATATATATATATATATATATATATATATATATATATATATATATATATATATATATATATAAATATATTGTGTTTTATATGTATGAACAAATGTCTCAATAAAGTTATTGAATTTAAAAAAAAAAATAAAAAAAAATAAACTACCCGGCATGCAATGCGCGGTGATCGCCGGAACCTATTTCCCGGTCACCGGGATTCTACCGGACGGCTCCTCTAGCTCCGGACGGCTCAACCTCCTCTAGCTCTGCTAGCTATAGGAGGTTGAGCCGGTCGGTCCACCGGTACCGGTACCGTGAAAAACACCGGTAATCCGGCACACCGGTATACAGGAGGATGAGCCGTCCAGTGAAACATCCGTGAAAACATCATGACGTTACGTCACTGAACCGCTACTGTGACAAACACGAAACATTAAATAAAGATAATAAAACATTAAATAAAGAAAATAAAACATTAAATAAAGAAAATAAAACATTAAATAAAGAGAATAAAACATTAAATAAAGAAAATAAAACATTAAATAAAGAAAATGAAACATTAAATAAAGAAAATGAAACATTAAATAAAGAGAATAAAACATTAAATAAAGAGAATAAAACATTAAATAAAGAAAATAAAACATTAAATAAAGAGAATAGAGACATTAAATAAAGAGAATAAAACATTAAATAATAGAACGAAATATAAAGATAATGAAACATCTAAATAAAGATAATGAAAAATTAAATAAAGATGATCAAACATTAAATAAAGATAATGAAACATTATTAAATAAAGAGAATAAAACATTAAATAAAGAAAATGAAACATTAAATAAAGATAATGAAACATTAATATAAAGAGAATAAAACATTAAATAAAGATATTAAAACATTAAATAAAGAAAATAAAACATTAAATAAAGAGAATAAAACATTAAATAAAGATAATAGATGATATTGCAGCCTTCGTGGCATCAACTTAAGATCTTAAAAATAAGAACTTGAAAATTTAAATATATACATATATATATATATAAATATATTGTGTTTTATATGTATGAACAAATGTCTCAATAAAGTTATTGAATTTAAAAATAAAAAATAAAAAAAAAAAAATCTACCCGGCATGCAATGCGCGGTGATCGCCGAACCTATTTCCCGGTCACCGGGATTCTACCGGGACGGCTCCTCTAGCTCCGGCGGCTCAACCTCCTCTAGCTCTGCTAGCTATAGGAGGTTGAGCCGGCCGGTCCACCGGTACCGGTACCGTGAAAAACACCGGTAATCCGGCACACCGGTATACAGGAGGATGAGCCGTCCAGTGAAACATCCGTGAAAACATCATGACGTTACGTCACTGAACCGCTACTGTGACAAACACGAAACATTAAATAAAGATAATAAAACATTAAATAAAGAGAATGAAAACATTAAATAAAGAGAATAAAACATTAAATAAAGAAAATAAAACATTAAATAAAGATAATGAAACATTAAATAAAGAGAATAAAACATTAAATAAAGAGAATGAAACATTAAATAAAGAGAATAAAACATTAAATAAAGATAATGAAACATTAAATAAAGAGAATAAAACATTAAATAAAGAAAATAAAACATTAAATAAAGAAAATGAAAAATTAAATAAAGAGAATAAAACATTAAATAAAGAGAATAAAACATTAAATAAAGAGAATGAAACATTAAATAAAGAAAATGAAACATTAAATAAAGAGAATAAAACATTAAATAAAGATAATAAAACATTAAATAAAGAGAATAAAACATTAAATAAATAGAATAAAACATTAAATGAAGAAATGAAACATTAAATAAAGAGAATAAAACATTAAATAAAGATAATAGATGATATTGCAGCCTTCGTGGCATCAACTTAAGATCTTAAAAATAAGAACTTGAAAATTTAAATATATACATATATATATATATATATATATATATATATAAATATATTGTGTTTTATATGTATGAACAAATGTCTCAATAAAGTTATTGAATTTAAAAAGTAAATATAATAAAAAATAACAAAAAAACTACCCGACATGCA
>NW_026552668.1:0-2626 GCF_027596085.1 Anoplopoma fimbria | reverse complement strand
GGACACCAACAGAGTACTACACACCCATCATGTGAGTACAAACTGTGGGTGTCCCTCTGGCTAGCTAACCACTCCCCTGCACAGTTCTTATAAGCGGTTACCGCAGTCAAAGCGTCCCTCAATCCAACAGTGGTGGGATAATGTTGTTGTGGAAGCGAAACTGTCATCTCAGGCTCCCTGCAAGGTCAAACCTGTTGGCTCTGTCAGCACTGTTGTTAGCACTGTTAGCAGCAGTTATCACTTCAGACGTCCCGCATTCAGAGCCGTGTGCTGGCAGGCAGTCCTGGATGTATGAGTTGTAGCTGCTGCAGTAGTGGGCAAATCAAACGTTGCATTTCAAACTGAAGAACGCTCGCATGATTGGCGTCAAGCAACACCAAACACAAGGATCGATCGACTAGAGGAGTTTACATGTTGTTATATTGGTCGATGCTTTAAAGCTGATACCCAGCCCTACTCATCGGTAAAAATCCCTCCTTTGGGGTACAATGACGCTGGGTCTTTAAGTAAAGAACTGCTGCCAGGTCAGGGTTAGTGGAGATTTGTACTAAATCATAGAATCACAATCCGAATAAGCCTTATTTTCCAAGACTGCATGCACGTAAAAGGAATTATTTTTATTTCATCTCTCACAATGTACTAACAGTAATAAAATCACAGCCAGGGACAAGTACAACAAAGTACACCAGTTGGGAAAATAGATGTTGATAGAATATTATATGAATATACAAAAATCACCAATGACCAACAATAAAATAATAAATAAATATACAAGTATAAACAAGTGTTCAGTTAGTTTTAAAGATGTGTCAATCATCTTGAATCTCACTTTGCTCTTGTTCAGTGTCATAAGAGAGACTGTTTCATCACATATGTAAGATTACGTCCCCATATTGAGCACCACCTTCAAACACGGAAGCAAGGAACTCCAGGGGTTTAGGTGCCCTTGATTGGATGATGATGATCCTACTCATCTCCTCACCCAGCAGGGAGGGCACTTCTTGTTCAGGGTCCCTGTCTAACTTTACTACACACAGGGATGCCATTCCACTCTGCTCACCTGGCCTGTGCTATCAGTGGTAACTCCACATTTGCCGCCATGTCTGGAACCTACTGCAGTCAAAGTGCGCTTTTCACATTGTTGTTATTGCAGCCATCCAGTGTGTCTGACTGGCCAAGCCTCTTTGTTTTAGAATATAATATATAGAATTTTAATTTTAGAATAACTCATGGGCCATGGGGATAACCAGCGAAAGAGAGCATATTTGGACTGTGGAGGAGTGACGCCGTGGTAGAGACGTTGTATACGGCTGATGATCTGTCAATCACATGGTAGCCACGCCCTAAAGCATTCATACTCTAAATGGGGCCTGGGTGCTACAGCAAATAACAACGACAACAGTGTTAGAATACTTATTTTCCAACTTTTACTTATCTTGCTACTCACTCTGTAAAAGATATGCAGTGCATTTCCAAACATACCCCCTAAAACAACACTGTTGCCTTAAACAAAAAACAAAAAAAAGAAAACCTTGTTAGGGGTGTCCTTTTTGGCTCATATAACTACAATGTCTAACCTTTGATTTACACACATACATACACAATGATCCAGGGCTAACAGACAAAACTATTACGAGTGCTCTATCATGTTCATAAACAAGCAATATTGCATTGCAGCAGTCTACCCAGACAAACATTGCCACAGTAAATTATGGGTATGAAACACTTCAGCAACAACCTCTGCGGGAGATTTTTATATGATCCAATGTAATACAATACAATAACATTTAATAACCAAGCAAGCATCGCTCCCAGCCAGCATTCTGTTTGATATCTGTTACAGAGGAGTAGACAGCAGTCCATTTAGAGCATTTGATGTGTATTAGCAGGTGTGGAGACATGATGCATTCAGGCGCCTGTGAAAGCAATTAACTGACTGTTATTATACTCTTGATAATCCAGAGCAGTAGGACGAAGATCACTGTACACTGTGCTCTCAATACAGGCCCCCCTCCTGAAATATGACTATAATTGACAGGTGGTTTAAAGGTGGAAAAGTCATATCATTCATCATATCACTTTGACATATTGAAGATTGTTAAGATATTTTATCAGATTTTAAAAAATGTAACTTTGAAAAAAAAAATCACCTTGCAAAACTTTTCCCCATCTGTTTAAAAGAGGAAAAAAATAACTTAAGTATTATTGAAAGTTAACCCGGCAAAACCTTTTTTCACCTGTTCTTAAGGTAAAACATCGGAGGAAAATGATTTAGGCCAGACTTAGAAAATGGATCAGCAAATTTGTTTTCTCACTTTCCTCTCAGGGCTTTGGTATGAATGACATATACAGGAGGAAAAGGATTATGGGTAAATCAGCTTTAACAGTAGAAAAATATCTTGCCTATAAGAAGAAGATAGCATCAAACGAAGAACAAAAGTATAATAAATAATATAATATGTAGCGTAAATACCGTAGAGCAGGAAAGAGGCTTTCTATTGCTTACAGAGATAAATAGAATACGCAAGAGGAGAAGATTATTGTCATACATTTAATTGATAGAGGTTAAAAGCATTATTATCACAAACAGGATCAAAGCCGACATAACATCCGTTTGTTCACACAT
>NW_026552667.1:0-765 GCF_027596085.1 Anoplopoma fimbria | reverse complement strand
ATACCAGGTGCTGTAGCTTTTTCACTCCTCTTTACAAAAAGCAGAGGGCGCTGCTGCTTTTTCAGTGGACACCGACAGGGTGGGAAGGATATAGCTAGATCATGACTTGCCGGTATAGAAATGACACAAATCCAGTTAAATGATGGCTTTCATCATTCCTAAGCTCATCGATCATTTCTTTTCAATTTTATGCAAACGTATTCTACATTTCAACAGTAAATATTAATCTTTTTACTGCACTACATTTGTGATCCTTATAGCCACTTTGTACATTCTGATTTGACATTTAAAAGCTGTGAGTGTGTCTGGCAATCTGCAGGCGCTCCCTGTATAGACGAAAGAGCAAAGCGTGGTGATATAGTATCTTTAAAAGGCCCTTTGGTAGGCACAATATTTGCTTACGGCCATACCACCCTGAACACGCCCGATCTCGTCTGATCTCGGAAGCTAAGCAGGGTCGGGCCTGGTCAGTACTTGGATGGGAGACCGCCTGGGAATACCAGGTGCTGTAAGCTTTTTTCACTCCTCTTTACAAAAAGCAGAGGGCGCTGCTGCTTTTTCAGTGGACACCGACAGGGTGGGAAGGAAATAGCTAGATCATGACTTGCCGGTATAGAAATGACACAAATCCAGTTAAATGATGGCTTTCATCATTCCTAAGCTCATCGATCATTTTCTTTTCAATTTTATGCTAACGTATTCTACATTTCAACAGTAAATATTAATCTTTTTACTGCACTACAATTGTGAACCTTATAGCCACTT
>NW_026552666.1:0-1091 GCF_027596085.1 Anoplopoma fimbria | reverse complement strand
AGTACTTGGATGGGGAGACCGCCTGGGAATACACCTTATAGCCACTTTGTACATTCTGATTTGACATTTAAAAGCTGTGAGTGTGTCTGGAAATCTGCAGGCGCTCCCTGTATAGACGAAAGAGCAAAGTGTGGTGATATAGTATCTTTAAAAGGACCTTTGGTAGGCACAATATTTGCTTACGGCCATACCACCCTGAACACGCCCGATCTCGTCTGATCTCGGAAGCTAAGCAGGGTCGGGCCTGGTCAGTACTTGGATGGGAGACCGCCTGGGAATACCAGGTGCTGTAAGCTTTTTTCACTCCTCTTTACAAAAAGCAGAGGGCGCTGCTGCTTTTTCAGTGGACACCGACAGGGTGGGAAGGAAATAGCTAGATCATGACTTGCCGGTATAGAAATGACACAAATCCAGTTAAATGATGGCTTTCATCATTCCTAAGCTCATCGATCATTTTCTTTTCAATTTTATGCTAACGTATTCTACATTTCAACAGTAAATATTAATCTTTTTACTGCACTACAATTGTGAACCTTATAGCCACTTTGTACATTCTGATTTGACATTTAAAAGCTGTGAGTTTGTCTGGCAATCTGCAGGCGCTCCCTGTATAGACGAAAGAGCAAAGCGTGGTGATATAGTATCTTTAAAAGGACCTTTGGTAGGCACGATATTTGCTTACGGCCATACCACCCTGAACACGCCCGATCTCGTCTGATCTCGGAAGCTAAGCAGGGTCGGGCCTGGTCAGTACTTGGATGGGAGACCGCCTGGGAATACCAGGTGCTGTAAGCTTTTTTCACTCCTCTTTACAAAAAGCAGAGGGCGCTGCTGCTTTTTCAGTGGACACCGACAGGGTGGGAAGGAAATAGCTAGATCATGACTTGCCGGTATAGAAATGACACAAATCCAGTTAAATGATGGCTTTCATCATTCCTAAGCTCATCGATCATTTTCTTTTCAATTTTATGCTAACGTATTCTACATTTCAACAGTAAATATTAATCTTTTTACTGCACTACAATTGTGAACCTTATAGCCACTTTGTACATTCTGATTTGACATTTAAAAGCTGTGAGTTTGTCTGGCAA
>NW_026552665.1:0-678 GCF_027596085.1 Anoplopoma fimbria | reverse complement strand
TCCCTGTATAGACGAAAGAGCAAAGCGTGGTGATATAGTATCTTTAAAAGGCCCTTTGGTAGGCACAATATTTGCTTACGGCCATACCACCCTGAACACGCCCGATCTCGTCTGATCTCGGAAGCTAAGCAGGGTCGGGCCTGGTCAGTACTTGGATGGGAGACCGCCTGGGAATACCAGGTGCTGTAAGCTTTTTCACTCCTCTTTACAAAAAGCAGAGGCGCTGCTGCTTTTTCAGTGGACACCGACAGGGTGGGAAGGAAATAGCTAGATCATGACTTGCCGGTATAGAAATGACACAAATCCAGTTAAATGATGGCTTTCATCATTCCTAAGCTCATCGATCATTTTCTTTTCAATTTTATGCTAACGTATTCTACATTTCAACAGTAAATATTAATATTTTTACTGCACTACAATTGTGAACCTTATAGCCACTTTGTACATTCTGATTTGACATTTAAAAGCTGTGAGTTTGTCTGGCAATCTGCAGGCGCTCCCTGTATAGACGAAAGAGCAAAGCGTGGTGATATAGTATCTTTAAAAGGACCTTTGGTAGGCACGATATTTGCTTACGGCCATACCACCCTGAACACGCCCGATCTCGTCTGATCTCGGAAGCTAAGCAGGGTCGGGCCTGGTCAGTACTTGGATGGGAGACCGCCTGGGAATACCAGG
>NW_026552664.1:0-864 GCF_027596085.1 Anoplopoma fimbria | reverse complement strand
TCCCTGTATAGACGAAAGAGCAAAGCGTGGTGATATAGTATCTTTAAAAGGCCCTTTGGTAGGCACAATATTTGCTTACGGCCATACCACCCTGAACACGCCCGATCACTACAATTGTGAACCTTATAGCCACTTTGTACATTCTGATTTGACATTTAAAAGCTGTGAGTGTGTCTGGAAATCTGCAGGCGCTCCCTGTATAGACGAAAGAGCAAAGCGTGGTGATATAGTATCTTTAAAAGGCCCTTTGGTAGGCACAATATTTGCTTACGGCCATACCACCCTGAACACGCCCGATCTCGTCTGATCTCGGAAGCTAAGCAGGGTCGGGCCTGGTCAGTACTTGGATGGGAGACCGCCTGGGAATACCAGGTGCTGTAAGCTTTTTTTCACTCCTCTTTACAAAAAGCAGAGGGCGCTGCTGCTTTTTCAGTGGACACCGACAGGGTGGGAAGGAAATAGCTAGATCATGACTTGCCGGTATAGAAATGACACAAATCCAGTTAAATGATGGCTTTCATCATTCCTAAGCTCATCGATCATTTTCTTTTCAATTTTATGCTAACGTATTCTACATTTCAACAGTAAATATTAATCTTTTTACTGCACTACAATTGTGAACCTTATAGCCACTTTGTACATTCTGATTTGACATTTAAAAGCTGTGAGTGTGTCTGGAAATCTGCAGGCGCTCCTGTATAGACGAAAGAGCAAAGCGTGGTGATATAGTATCTTTAAAAGGCCCTTTGGTAGGCACAATATTTGCTTACGGCCATACCACCCTGAACACGCCCGATCTCGTCTGATCTCGGAAGCTAAGCAGGGTCGGGCCTGGTCAGTACTTGGATGGGAGACTGCCTGGGA
>NW_026552663.1:0-927 GCF_027596085.1 Anoplopoma fimbria | reverse complement strand
TGCTGTAAGCTTTTTCACTCCTCTTTACAAAAAGCAGAGGGCGCTGCTGCTTTTTCAGTGGACACCGACAGGGTGGGAAGGAAATAGCTAGATCATGACTTGCCGGTATAGAAATGACACAAATCCAGTTAAATGATGGCTTTCATCATTCCTAAGCTCATCGATCATTTTCTTTTCAATTTTATGCTAACGTATTCTACATTTCAACAGTAAATATTAATCTTTTTACTGCACTACAATTGTGAACCTTATAGCCACTTTGTACATTCTGATTTGACATTTAAAAGCTGTGAGTGTGTCTGGCAATCTGCAGGCGCTCCCTGTATAGACGAAAGAGCAAAGCGTGGTGATATAGTATCTTTAAAAGGCCCTTTGGTAGGCACAATATTTGCTTACGGCCATACCACCCTGAACACGCCCGATCTCGTCTGATCTCGGAAGCTAAGCAGGGTCGGGCCTGGTCAGTACTTGGATGGGAGACCGCCTGGGAATACCAGGTGCTGTAAGCTTTTTTCACTCCTCTTTACAAAAAGCAGAGGGCGCTGCTGCTTTTTCAGTGGACACCGACAGGGTGGGAAGGAAATAGCTAGATCATGACTTGCCGGTATAGAAATGACACAAATCCAGTTAAATGATGGCTTTCATCATTCCTAAGCTCATCGATCATTTTCTTTTCAATTTTATGCTAACGTATTCTACATTTCAACAGTAAATATTAATCTTTTTACTGCACTACATTTGTGATCCTTATAGCCACTTTGTACATTCTGATTTGACATTTAAAAGCTGTGAGTGTGTCTGGCAATCTGCAGGCGCTCCCTGTATAGACGAAAGAGCAAAGCGTGGTGATATAGTATCTTTAAAAGGCCCTTTGGTAGGCACAATATTTGCTTACGGCCATACCACCCTGAACACGCCCGATCTCGT
>NW_026552662.1:0-4790 GCF_027596085.1 Anoplopoma fimbria | reverse complement strand
ATCTCGGAAGCTAAGCAGGGTCGGGCCTGGTCAGTACTTGGATGGGAGACCGCCTGGGAATACCAGGTGCTGTAAGCTTTTTCACTCCTCTTTACAAAAAGCAGAGGGCGCTGCTGCTTTTTCAGTGGACACCGACAGGGTGGGAAGGAAATAGCTAGATCATGACTTGCCGGTATAGAAATGACACAAATCCAGTTAAATGATGGCTTTCATCATTCCTAAGCTCATCGATCATTTTCTTTTCAATTTTATGCTAACGTATTCTACATTTCAACAGTAAATATTAATATTTTTACTGCACTACATTTGTGATCCTTATAGCCACTTTGTACATTCTGATTTGACATTTAAAAGCTGTGAGTGTGTCTGGCAATCTGCAGGCGCTCCCTGTATAGACGAAAGAGCAAAGCGTGGTGATATAGTATCTTTAAAAGGCCCTTTGGTAGGCACAATATTTGCTTACGGCCATACCACCCTGAACACGCCCGATCTCGTCTGATCTCGGAAGCTAAGCAGGGTCGGGCCTGGTCAGTACTTGGATGGGAAGACGAAAGAGCAAGCGTGGTGATATAGTATCTTTAAAAGGCCCTTTGGTAGGCACAATATTTGCTTACGGCCATACCACCCTGAACACGCCCGATCTCGTCTGATCTCGGAAGCTAAGCAGGGTCGGGCCTGGTCAGTACTTGGATGGGAGACCGCCTGGGAATACCAGGTGCTGTAAGCTTTTTCACTCCTCTTTACAAAAAGCAGAGGGCGCTGCTGCTTTTTCAGTGGACACCGACAGGGTGGGAAGGAAATAGCTAGATCATGACTTGCCGGTATAGAAATGACACAAATCCAGTTAAATGATGGCTTTCATCATTCCTAAGCTCATCGATCATTTTCTTTTCAATTTTATGCTAACGTATTCTACATTTCAACAGTAAATATTAATCTTTTTACTGCACTACATTTGTGATCCTTATAGCCACTTTGTACATTCTGATTTGACATTTAAAAGCTGTGAGTGTGTCTGGCAATCTGCAGGCGCTCCCTGTATAGACGAAAGAGCAAAGCGTGGTGATATAGTATCTTTAAAAGGCCCTTTGGTAGGCACAATATTTGCTTACGGCCATACCACCCTGAACACGCCCGATCTCGTCTGATCTCGGAAGCTAAGCAGGGTCGGGCCTGGTCAGTACTTGGATGGGAGACCGCCTGGGAATACCAGGTGCTGTAAGCTTTTTCACTCCTCTTTACAAAAAGCAGAGGGCGCTGCTGCTTTTCAGTGGACACCGAACCAGGTGCTGTAAGCTTTTTCACTCCTCTTTACAAAAAGCAGAGGGCGCTGCTGCTTTTTCAGTGGACACCGACAGGGTGGGAAGGAAATAGCTAGATCATGACTTGCCGGTATAGAAATGACACAAATCCAGTTAAATGATGGCTTTCATCATTCCTAAGCTCATCGATCATTTTCTTTTCAATTTTATGCTAACGTATTCTACATTTCAACAGTAAATATTAATCTTTTTACTGCACTACATTTGTGATCCTTATAGCCACTTTGTACATTCTGATTTGACATTTAAAAGCTGTGAGTGTGTCTGGCAATCTGCAGGCGCTCCCTGTATAGACGAAAGAGCAAAGCGTGGTGATATAGTATCTTTAAAAGGCCCTTTGGTAGGCACAATATTTGCTTACGGCCATACCACCCTGAACACGCCCGATCTCGTCTGATCTCGGAAGCTAAGCAGGGTCGGGCCTGGTCAGTACTTGGATGGGAGACCGCCTGGGAATACCAGGTGCTGTAAGCTTTTTCACTCCTCTTTACAAAAAGCAGAGGCGCTGCTGCTTTTTCAGTGGACACCGACAGGGTGGGAAGGATATAGCTAGATCATGACTTGCCGGTATAGAAATGACACAAATCCAGTTAAATGATGGCTTTCATCATTCCTAAGCTCATCGATCATTTTCTTTTCAATTTTATGCTAACGTATTCTACATTTCAACAGTAAATATTAATCTTTTTACTGCACTACATTTGTGATCCTTATAGCCACTTTGTACATTCTGATTTGACATTTAAAAGCTGTGAGTGTGTCTGGAAATCTGCAGGCGCTCCCTGTATAGACGAAAGAGCAAAGCGTGGTGATATAGTATCTTTAAAAGGCCCTTTGGTAGGCACAATATTTGCTTACGGCCATACCACCCTGAACACGCCCGATCTCGTCTGATCTCGGAAGCTAAGCAGGGTCGGGCCTGGTCAGTACTTGGATGGGAGACCGCCTGGGAATACCAGGTGCTGTAAGCTTTTTCACTCCTCTTTACAAAAAGCAGAGGGCGCTGCTGCTTTTTCAGTGGACACCGACAGGGTGGGAAGGAAATAGCTAGATCATGACTTGCCGGTATAGAAATGACACAAATCCAGTTAAATGATGGCTTTCATCATTCCTAAGCTCATCGATCATTTTCTTTTCAATTTTATGCTAACGTATTCTACATTTCAACAGTAAATATTAATCTTTTTACTGCACTACATTTGTGATCCTTATAGCCACTTTGTACATTCTGATTTGACATTTAAAAGCTGTGAGTGTGTCTGGAAATCTGCAGGCGCTCCCTGTATAGACGAAAGAGCAAAGCGTGGTGATATAGTATCTTTAAAAGGCCCTTTGGTAGGCACAATATTTGCTTACGGCCATACCACCCTGAACACGCCCGATCTCGTCTGATCTCGGAAGCTAAGCAGGGTCGGGCCTGGTCAGTACTTGGATGGGAGACCGCCTGGGAATACCAGGTGCTGTAAGCTTTTTCACTCCTCTTTACAAAAAGCAGAGGGCGCTGCTGCTTTTTCAGTGGACACCGACAGGGTGGGAAGGAAATAGCTAGATCATGACTTGCCGGTATAGAAATGACACAAATCCAGTTAAATGATGGCTTTCATCATTCCTAAGCTCATCGATCATTTTCTTTTCAATTTTATGCTAACGTATTCTACATTTCAACAGTAAATATTAATCTTTTTACTGCACTACATTTGTGATCCTTATAGCCACTTTGTACATTCTGATTTGACATTTAAAAGCTGTGAGTGTGTCTGGCAATCTGCAGGCGCTCCCTGTATAGACGAAAGAGCAAAGCGTGGTGATATAGTATCTTTAAAAGGCCCTTTGGTAGGCACAATATTTGCTTACGGCCATACCACCCTGAACACGCCCGATCTCGTCTGATCTCGGAAGCTAAGCAGGGTCGGGCCTGGTCAGTACTTGGATGGGAGACCGCCTGGGAATACCAGGTGCTGTAAGCTTTTTCACTCCTCTTTACAAAAAGCAGAGGGCGCTGCTGCTTTTTCAGTGGACACCGACAGGGTGGGAAGGATATAGCTAGATCATGACTTGCCGGTATAGAAATGACACAAATCCAGTTAAATGATGGCTTTCATCATTCCTAAGCTCATCGATCATTTTCTTTTCAATTTTATGCTAACGTATTCTACATTTCAACAGTAAATATTAATCTTTTTACTGCACTACATTTGTGATCCTTATAGCCACTTTGTACATTCTGATTTGACATTTAAAAGCTGTGAGTGTGTCTGGAAATCTGCAGGCGCTCCCTGTATAGACGAAAGAGCAAAGCGTGGTGATATAGTATCTTTAAAAGGCCCTTTGGTAGGCACAATATTTGCTTACGGCCATACCACCCTGAACACGCCCGATCTCGTCTGATCTCGGAAGCTAAGCAGGGTCGGGCCTGGTCAGTACTTGGATGGGAGACCGCCTGGGAATACCAGGTGCTGTAAGCTTTTTCACTCCTCTTTACAAAAAGCAGAGGGCGCTGCTGCTTTTTCAGTGGACACCGACAGGGTGGGAAGGATATAGCTAGATCATGACTTGCCGGTATAGAAATGACACAAATCCAGTTAAATGATGGCTTTCATCATTCCTAAGCTCATCGATCATTTTCTTTTCAATTTTATGCTAACGTATTCTACATTTCAACAGTAAATATTAATCTTTTTACTGCACTACATTTGTGATCCTTATAGCCACTTTGTACATTCTGATTTGACATTTAAAAGCTGTGAGTGTGTCTGGAAATCTGCAGGCGCTCCCTGTATAGACGAAAGAGCAAAGCGTGGTGATATAGTATCTTTAAAAGGCCCTTTGGTAGGCACAATATTTGCTTACGGCCATACCACCCTGAACACGCCCGATCTCGTCTGATCTCGGAAGCTAAGCAGGGTCGGGCCTGGTCAGTACTTGGATGGGAGACCGCCTGGGAATACCAGGTGCTGTAAGCTTTTTCACTCCTCTTTACAAAAAGCAGAGGGCGCTGCTGCTTTTTCAGTGGACACCGACAGGGTGGGAAGGAAATAGCTAGATCATGACTTGCCGGTATAGAAATGACACAAATCCAGTTAAATGATGGCTTTCATCATTCCTAAGCTCATCGATCATTTTCTTTTCAATTTTATGCTAACGTATTCTACATTTCAACAGTAAATATTAATCTTTTTACTGCACTACATTTGTGATCCTTATAGCCACTTTGTACATTCTGATTTGACATTTAAAAGCTGTGAGTGTGTCTGGAAATCTGCAGGCGCTCCCTGTATAGACGAAAGAGCAAAGCGTGGTGATATAGTATCTTTAAAAGGCCCTTTGGTAGGCACAATATTTGCTTACGGCCATACCACCCTGAACACGCCCGATCTCGTCTGATCTCGGAAGCTAAGCAGGGTCGGGCCTGGTCAGTACTTGGATGGGGAGCAATACGTAATACCACCGCCCATGGCCTTTGATTCA
>NW_026552661.1:0-1776 GCF_027596085.1 Anoplopoma fimbria | reverse complement strand
CAGTCATACTCAAGTAGCGGCCCGCGGGCCTTTTGTGGCCCGCGGGGTGTCTATTAATGGCCCTCGAGCTGTTTTGAAAAGTTTTTTAATTATTAAAAAAAAAAAAAAAAGGCGTGCTAGGCGCTCTTATTTTGAAGCAACCATGATCTCAATACGAGGCTGGGGGTTGCAACGATAAACAGATAAACAGATAAACAGATAACACTCCAGCCCACAGACCGCTCCAGCCCTCCCAAACTCGAGACGGTCCATCTCAGCAGCAGTCAGTCCCCACGATATACCGACCCCGAACCAACGAGCACGTGCATCATGCTCCTGGCAATCACACCATATCCAGCCCAGGTTTGAAGCATTGGCCAAAGAAAGCAGAGGCCAATTCTCAAATTAAAAGGGGACATGTGAGAAATGTTAAATAGTTTGTTAAACAAAGCAAAAAATGGGCTGTCTGAAGGCTTTTTCTTTTTTTGTTTTTTATCTTGAACAGGGTTATGTTTGGTTTTATTTAGTTATTTTTTTTAATATATGCCCAAATTAAAATTATATTTTTATTTTAGGAAATATTTTTTGTTTTTAATAAAAAGGAAATGTTATGTTATAAACCCTTTTACTGTTTGTATACAATGATGACGTAGAACGCATGCGCGCGCAGTCTGGCAACAGAAGTATGGCAGAGATCAACAGCTTGTCAAGCTATGCAAGGGAATTATCAACAAAAGATCGCGAATTTTACTTTAACAAGTTGACTTTGACAAATGGTGTCCGACTTCCAGATCCGTGTACTATTACTGAGTGGGTTGAAGACGTCAACAAGTGGCCGAATATACAGTGGCCAGATATATATACGTACTAATAGAGAAACCGAGCGTGTACACCAGAGAGAAATTACGAGCCTATAAGTCACTGGATGCTTATGAATACGTTGTCTGTGGTCATGTACAGAACGTCAAATACCATGACATAGATTCTTGTTCTGGAGTTTCAGATGGAACCGGAGGATTTGCTGCAGTGTTAGGTCTGTTAGGTCTCTCTCTCCTCCTTTTCCTATGGTACCTACAGTATAAAAATTATAGTTAGACTGATCCATATCTCCAAACAGCAGCTGTATGCACCAAAGCTTATGCAAGAGGAAAATAAACTAAAAACGACTAAGAGGAGGGCAACTCAAATCGTACCTGTCCATCTTTGCATCGGGGTTCTGGCTTTGTTTTGTGTACACAAACACAGAAGGCACAAAATCGGGGCTACTAGAGTCCAATGACGCCTCACCTGCAAATAAAACACCTTTTAATCTAGTTTCAAAACTTTATTTACACTAGTAGGGCATTGTAGTTTCCCTCACTTACAATGACCACGAGTTTACAGCAAGGGACATGCAAACAGCAAATCTAACGCCAGCTTATCAAACTTTAGCTGCATTTGATTATTATTCTACATTGTAAATACAATCACTAATGTAAACCAAGCTTTTCTGTAAAATCAAAGAGTAGATAGATAACCTTACCTGATATAAAGTGGGCGCTACAGACCCGAGCATTTTTTATTATGTCCTCATTCCAGTCAACACGTTTAATCGCCTGCAGCCACAGACGCCGCCGGTTGCTCTTAAATGGTTGTGATCCTGTCGGAATCCTATAAAACTTTAGTCCGCCGGTGGAATATCGATTCTGACAACCATATACGCAACAACCAGACATTTTGAATGCTGGAAACTGTTTTTTATCCACTTTTAAACTCTTGCTAGCCAGTTGCTACCTCGTGTGTGAGTCAGAACGACTG
>NW_026552659.1:0-2178 GCF_027596085.1 Anoplopoma fimbria | reverse complement strand
ATTTAGTGTTTACAAGTCCATTTAGCTACTTACCATAAAGTATTTACACACTTTATTCAAAACAACAGCACTGTCATTAAATCAATTATATTTTTTGTTTTATTTGTATTCTTTATTTTTCACTCTTTTACAGAAAATAAACTGTATTTTTGCGTATATTGTTCATGTACTAGCACCTTGTACTTTATAAACTAACATTAAGTTGAATCACTCAGCGTGATGTTGGTGATTACTAATTAAAATAAAAAGAATATAAAAACTGAAAACAGCTTTTTCATTTGTCGTACAATTCATCAAATCATTCCAAAGATCAATACAGTTCCAGATATAAGAATCAGCTTAAAACGTACAGTTTGTAGTTAAAAAGTTGAATTTTCGATGTCAGTTTCTGTCTACCATCATCATCGTAGTATCATCATCGCTCATCATCATCACCACCATCATCATCATCATCATCATCATTGCTCCAGTTCACAGAATCTTCACACTTTGTCAGAGACTTTAAAAAACTATTGTTATGAAGCTCTGATACATTTTTCTATTTGCTGTCTACTCTTCTCCAGAATCAAAAGTAAAGAGAAGAAGCTCTCAGTTTGTGGAATAAACTTCCAGTTAAACATCAAGTCTCTGTTCTTTAAACTGGGGATGAACACTGAACAGGAAAATCTCACTGGACTCAGACTGCAGCTCGGATTCATTGCAAAACTACAACACAAGATCAGGTGGTATTAACCTACCCGAGAAACCACCCACAGACCGCAGCTCGTCCTCCATCGAGAGAAAATAACATTGATGTTCATCAAAAACTATGAACTGAAAGTTGAAATACTGTTCATCTTTGATAAAAGTTCTTTACAAACAGAAGCAGTCTTTATTTAAGTCTGACACAGATTATGTTTCGTCCTGTTTGTTGGCAGATTATTTTAAACCAGTTCCTTGATGATATTCTATATTTTCCCATGAAAAGGCCTGAAAGAAGAGTTTGTGGTGTGTAGTTAGTTTTCTGTGACGTGTTTTCTCCTCAGATAAATCACATACACACACATTTGTAACTGTCTTTACAGCAGCCGTTGATAAACCCAAACCTGTGACACCAGAACCAGCACCAGAAACACCAGAACCAGTACACCAGAACCAGCACCAGAAACACCAGAACCAGCACCAGAAACACCAGAACCAGCACCAGAAACACCAGAACCAGCACCAGAGAGCGGGGAAGAATTCCCCTCATTGTTAATATGCTAGGACTGAGTGGCGTGCTGTGTAGCTGTTCTGGCTGCCTCGCTGGAAAATGGTACAATAGTGCACAATCGATGTACAAAAACCATGCAGGCCTATATATAATCTCCGGAGTCTATTTTTTGTAATGTAATATGTATATTTTTATATCATATCTGTTTTTATCCCATGTGCATTTGACTCCTGCAGGATGTGATGAATCCTTCAGATCTGTCTCTTCTGATGTCTTATGAAACTGTCATGGAAAACAGGAAGTGATGCTTTTGTTTATAATAGAAAACTAATGAAACAAAAAAAGAGTTGTTACTGTTCTTTTTATTTGTAATGTGCAGTTTAAACAGAAATGTACTGTCTTTGTTTCCTGTTTTATTGTTGAAGGTGTAGCTGTTATTGACTGTCTGTTATTGATCGTCACTCCCACTGTATTGAGTTAACACTGCTATCACTGACAGAGACCACCAGAGGAGCCCTTTATGTCTGCAGGTTACAGCTGGGATCATTTACACCATCAGGCTCTTTCAATGGAACTGATGATCACTTTTATTTATTTCATCTCTGAGACTTCTGCTTCATGTGTCTTCTGACTTATGACCTGATTCATTTGTCAAACATTGAAATGTTTCCTGTGTATTTCAATACTTTAGTTTAAGAACTTGATAATCCAGTTGTTTTAACTTTCTGATGTAGTACAGTAAAAAGTACAATATTTACCTCTGAGATGTAGAACAGTAAACTTTTATAAACTGATATTTCAAAATGTTTTAAGTACATTTATATTAACAGGCAGATTAAAAAGATAGGTGTTTATTTCCTTTTTAAAATATATACTAAGCTTTAGTTTGGTTCCAGCTTGGTTTGTCTCTGTGCTGTTACTAATATATATATATATATACACACAGTGGGTACGGAAAGTATTCAGACCCCTTTACATTTTTCACT
>NW_026552658.1:0-2518 GCF_027596085.1 Anoplopoma fimbria | reverse complement strand
GTGTCTTCCATTTGTTTCTAGGACTGGGAGCAGAGACCTACTTAATTGGTAGGAGTGATTAGCGTGCACCTGGGCCCGGGTGCCAACGCCCTATAAGAAAGAACTGCTTCCCCAGTCCTTCCGGCCCTGTTCTTTTCAGCTCCATAGCCATGCACACCTTTCTCAACACTTATGTTGAAACAACACACACACCTATAGTCACTCATGCATACACACTCCACACTACGGACTTACTGACTTCCACATCCCATACTTTTATTATAATTTGAGCACTTGGATTGGTTTGGTTTGATTAAATACTTATTTTTGATTGGGAAACTGTTGTCTCCCGTCTTTTTGTTGTGTAGCCTGGCGCCCCTAGGCCAGGTGCGTAACAAAATGGGGGCTCGTCCGGGGATTTGTTTGTACAGTGAGTTTGGAGCGTCAATTTAGTCTCCCTCCTGTATTGGATTTGTGAATGGAGTGACGTTAGTTGGGAATCTTTCCGGGAGGTTCCGTCGTTCCCATTGTTTGGTCAACAGTCCGGTGAGTAGACAAAGCAATGTTACAGGCTGGTATTCGGACTTTGGGAGATGCAGTTAATTGTTATGAGTTGAATTAATCTGTTTAAATTTGAGTTAATTTGATTAGGTTTGGTTATTTCAGTACAGTACGGTAGCTGTTTGGTTCATTTTGTGCGGTTGGAGAGTTGTTTATTTCTGGTAGTTGTGCAGCTAAGTAAACGTCATTTGGGACGTCAAAAGTTGCCTGGCTGTTTTTTATTTTATTTTTGTGTATTTGTTTGATACGAGTGTCCCTGGTAGGTGCGCTTAGCTGCCTGGGTAAAATAGCTCGTTGGTTTAGGCGGGGGGTGGCTCTCTTTTCCACTTCCCAGAATGGAGGATTGTATTGATCAGGTGGGCTCTGCAAAGTTCGTGAGTAAATTTGATCTATTGAAGGGATACTGGCAGGTACCTCTGTCAGCACGAGCACGTGAGATTGCCGCTTTCATAACACCTAATGGTCTTTATTCTTACAAGGTCATGCCGTTCGGACTTCGCAATGCACCTGCTACATTTCAGCGGCTGATGAATCGAGTGGTTTGGGATATGCCGGGGTGTGCAGTGTATTTGGACGATGTTGTAATTTATTCGGACAACTGGAAGATTCACTTGGAACGCATTCGGGAACTGTTCGATCGCTTGAGGGGGGCTGGGCTCACAGTCAATCTTGCAAAGTGTGAGTTTGCAAGGGCGACTGTGACCTACCTCGGTCGAGTGGTTGGACAGGGCCAAGTGTGTCCTGTGGATGCCAAAGTTCAGGCAGTGGCGAAATATCCAGTTCCAACGACAAAGAAAGAACTCATGCGTTACCTTGGTCTGATAGGTTACTATCGTAGTTTCTGTAGGAATTTTTCGACAGTTGTGGCGCCTCTCACTAACCTGCTGAAGGCTAAGGAACAGTTTGTCTGGTCATCCGCTTGCCAAGAAGCATTTGAGCAGGCTAAAAAGCTCTTGTGTACTGCTCCGGTTCTTGCAGCTCCCCGCTTAGACAGGCCATTCACAGTCTACACTGATGCTAGTCATGTGGGGGCGGGGGCCGTTCTAATGCAAGAGGACAACCTGGGCATAGATAAACCTGTTAGCTTCTATTCTAAGAAATTCAACTCTTACCAGCTAAATTACTCTGTCATTGAAAAGGAAGCATTGGCTTTGATTTTAGCTCTGCAACATTTTGATGTTTATGTTGGCGGTAGTACCCCCCTGGTTATTTATACAGACCATAACCCTCTGACTTTTTTACATTCTTTGCAGTGTCCAAACCAGAGATTGATAAGATGGTCACTGTTCCTGCAATCCTATGCCCTGGACATTCGTCATGTTAAAGGGGCGGAGAACGTGGTGGCCGATGCGCTGTCACGGGCTCCTCATGACTGAGGTCCGGTCTCCGTTGGTCCTTTTTGCCTCTGTCTGTCTTGCACCCCTTAAAGTGCTTCCGTGGTACCGGTTGCTGGGGTGGAGGCCTGTGACAGTGGGCAGGCGGCCATTGGAGTAGAGGTTGGGTATGATAGAGAGTAGATAGTATATATTTATCTAATGTTAAATGGGTTGCCGGTGATCCCTTTGGGACTCCGTCTTTATGGGGGGGTGTGACGGTTCCCTGTATGTTGTGTCTTCCATTTGTTTCTAGGACTGGGGAGCAGAGACCTACTTAATTGGTCATTAGGAGTGATTGGCGTGCACCTGGGCCCGGGTGCCAACGCCCTATAAGAGTCTGCTTCCCCAGTCCTTCCGGGGCTGTTCTTTTCAGCTCCATAGCCATGCACACCTTTCAACACTTATGTTGAAACAACACACACACCTATAATCCACTCATGCATACACACTCCACACTACGGACTTACTGACTTCCACATCCCATACTTTTATTATAATTTGAGCACTTGGATTGGTTTGGTTTGATTAAATACTTATTTTGATTGGGAAACTGTTGTCTCCCGTCTTTTTGTTGTGTAGCCTGGCGCCCCTAGGCCAGGTGC
>NW_026552656.1:20000-22056 GCF_027596085.1 Anoplopoma fimbria | reverse complement strand
AGAAAAGCCTCGCCCGTGTCTTCTATCACGTCCTCAGACAGAATTGAAAGTACCGGGAACCCCTCAGCAAAGCACATCATTTTAGAAGAGCACCACCAGTGAAAATGAGCGGAAGAGGCAAGGAGGAAAAGGACTCGGTAAAGGAGGCGCCAAGCGTCACCGTAGTCCTCCGTGATAACATCCAGGGTATCACCAAGCCCGCTATCCGCCGTCTGGCTCGTCATGGTGGAGTGGAAGCGTATCTCGGTCTGATCTACGAGGAGACCCGCGGTGTGAAGGTCTTCCTGGAGAACGTGATCCGTGATGCCGTCACCTACACCGAGCACGCCAAGAGAAAGACCGTGACCGCCATGGATGTGGTGTATGCTCTTGAAGAGACAGGGACGCACTTGCACGGCTTCGGGGGATAAACACTGAACGATCTTTACTATTAAAGAAAAGGCCCTTTAAGGGCCATCCAATTACTCTATTTAAAGACTTTGCTCCTTTACACTGACATTCATTTTCATCAAACGCTGTTAAATGCACTGATTTTTTAGATCATGCAATATATGATGATGTGGTTATTATTCTATCAGTTTTGTTTTAGAGTCCATGTGCTCTGACTTGACGTGATTCGGTTACTAATGTTCCAGGTCTGTAAACGGTGGTAAAAAATCCTAAAGATGACCAACTCTTCCTGTTTCAGTTTTAGGTTGATGCAACACAGGACTTCTTCGTGTCCGACGCTGTTAAATCGGAGACTAAAAATGAATGGTCCAGAATATAAACCACAGTATTTGCTCTTAATCTTCAGCTGACTTAGGACCTCAATCTCTGAGGTCCTTTGGCGTGCAGGAGCAATCCTGAAGACCTTTCTTTGACTGTGGTGACATCAGCCATTTTTTTATTTTTTTTTTTGCAGTGGTCTGCTGGAGCAGCAGCATCTCGACAGCTGACAGGAAGAGAATAAATAAACTTGTCAAGAAAGCCAGCAGTGTGCTGGGGTGTTCACTGGATACGGTGGGAGACAGGAGGATGATGGCCAAGCTGTCATCCCTGATGAACAACACCTTCCACCCCATGCGGGACACCCTGGTGCTCTGTGCAGCTCCTTCAGCCACCGGCTGCTTCACCCCCTGGTGTGTGAAGGAGAGGTACCTGCAGGTCCTTCCTTCCTGCTGCTGTCAGGTTGCACAACCAGCTCTGCTCCCAGCAGACCACATGACACTAATACACTGTGCAATACAATATTTATATTAGTTTCTGTCTGTATATATAATATTACTGTGATTCTCTACTGTTCTTTACTGTTTTTTATTGCTCATTTGCTTATTTATAATATATCTTAAAGCAATTTCATTTACAAAGCCATTTCACAAATTATGTGTCAAGGGTCAACTGACTTTTTTTTTTCTAATCATTGAAGTATTAAAATAGAGCTAAAGATGATCCTAGACAACTAGTAGTGAGAGGTTGTCTATGGGATGCATGGCAGACAGAAGATAAAGTGGTTATTTTGTAGTGCTAATAAGTATATGCTGTATATAATTGTGATTTAAGTAATATATTAATAACCATTATATTTAAGATGACCTCAGTACAGCAATGAGGAGCGAGGCCAGGCCTAGAACCAAAGAAGGAAGTAAGACTTGCAGTTCTGCTCCCAGTGATATAAAACTAAATGACCCATGGTAGAAGTAGTGATACAATAGGTCAAACATTTGGAAATGTATCATTTTTATTTCTACAATGACAAAAATACTTGTTTTTGCCCTTTTGGATCAAACCGGTTTAATTATGTTAGAAAGGGGACTATGAGCTGTTTCCACTAGCTCTAAGCAGCTTAGAATACAGTATCCACTAATGACTAGACTAAGATTTGTTTTAATCAATAAATGTTGTTAACATTTCTTTAAAATGCCTTTACCAGCTGAATTGTGTTTTCAGGAAGAAAAAAGATGACGTAAAAATTATAGTCGGGAGCCTTGTAGAACATCTGTATAATAAAAAATAAAGGGATCTGTATGTGCTAATATGGATTAGCATTGATCAGCAATTAGTATCGGCAAAAAAA
>NW_026552656.1:0-15000 GCF_027596085.1 Anoplopoma fimbria | reverse complement strand
CTTGAACAGGATTGGCTGTCTTCTGAGCGGGACTGAGCATGCGCTCAACAGGTTACCGTTATTTTGAACAGACAGAGTTCCCTGTACCACAGTGTAGAAATACTCTATGCAAGTAAGTCCTGTATTAAAATAATTTCTTAAGTAAATGACCAATGTTTGTTTGTTTATTTAAGGCCCACACGATACGCATCATTTAGTTTCTTATTGACACAAAACTGGACAGGCAGATGCGCCACGACAGCAAGTCAGACTGTGATGACCACTGAAGGAGGAGGACCTCAGATCAGACTCAGTCACCCCTGGCACATTCTGCCCATTAGATTTGGATATGTACGTAACACTAATATCTCTAAAGCACTTTATCACATATCGTTTTGGATTCATGTAGTCAACTTCCTTTGCCTTGTCAACTCTTTAAACTCAATGAAGATAATTAAAAATAAAAAAAATGGTTAAGGGTCCAACCACTATAAAACATTAACTGTAGAACATTAAACGTACTACCTTCAAACACTGACAATCTTTTTGTAAAACATCTCAAGTTGGTGTGAACCATGTCATAAATGGTGAATGGCCTTTACTTTTATAGCCCTTTTCTCGTCTTCTGACCACTCAAAGGGCTTTAACACTACATGTTTAATCGCCCATTCATACACTGATGGCAGGGGCTACCATGCACCCATTGCCCATCAGTAGTATCTAACCATTCATGCTCCGCTGTCACAACCTGTGGGAGCGATTTGGGGTCAAGTGTCTTGCCCAAGGACACATCAAAATGGACCATCGGAGCTCGGGATCGAACCACCGATCCTCTGATTGAAGGATGACCCTGCTCTGTCAGTCGGAATAATTTGAACTGATCATTAGATAAATAAATAAAATCCCTTTAATCTTATCAGCATTTACAATTTCAAATAAACTACATGCTAGAGTAGCCCGTTGCAATAGCCTACAATATTTATGTTGGCAATTGTGAGCCAGCAGCAGTTTTTGCTATTCAAAAAAACAAACAGAACTATAGATATTCAGTCAGTGCTTGGTGTTTTTTTTTTTACTGGTCATTCCATACTGTGAAGTACGTGTTTATCTCCATGAATACATTTATATTTGACATTGATGATTAAAACATGGAGGAATGAGCTCTTCAGTGTAGAGTGAGTTGGCTCTTAAAAGAGCCGTTGTTGTTTGTGGATCAGCAGACAGTTTAAGCTCGCTCTCCGCGGATGCGACGGGCCAGCTGGATGTCTTTGGGCATGATGGTGACCCTCTTGGCGTGGATGGCGCACAGGTTGGTGTCCTCAAACAGGCCGACCAGGTAAGCCTCGCTGGACTCCTGCAGAGCCATAACAGCGGAGCTCTGGAAGCGCAGGTCGGTCTTGAAATCCTGAGCGATTTCTCTCACCAGACGCTGGAAGGGCAGCTTGCGGATCAGCAGCTCGGTGGATTTCTGGTAGCGACGGATCTCTCTCAGAGCCACGGTACCGGGCCTGTACCGGTGAGGCTTCTTCACGCCGCCGGTGGCCGGGGCGCTCTTACGGGCAGCCTTGGTGGCCAGCTGCTTCCTGGGGGCTTTGCCTCCGGTGGACTTGCGAGCGGTCTGCTTGGTTCTTGCCATGACTTCTTCTTCTTCCTCTGATCGGGAGAAATATGAAGTCAAAGCGGAGACACGCTGCTCTTAAACTGTGGGACCGGCGGAGAAATGGTGACGCAGCTTCAGACCTCCGGCTCCTGATTGGTGAGGGGCTCCTCGTGGAGCTCAGCCCCGCCTGGAGAAGCGACCCCCCGCCCGGTCTCTGCTGATCATTGGCGGAAAAACATTTCAAAATGTCCGCCAAAATCCAGAGAGGGCCGCCCTCTGCTTCTCTGCTGGAAACCTCTTCTCTGATTGGTTTGTGTGTCAAGAACCCTCCGCGGACTTAAAAAGGAGGGTTTCGGTTGTATTGCCACTTTCATTTCTCTAAACGCATCTAACGAAGTGGCAGAGGGAAAACCGGAGGAAAAGCCAGAGCTAAGGCAAAGACCCGCTCCTCTCGTGCTGGGCTCCAGTTCCCAGTCGGTCGTGTTCACAGGCTGCTGCGTAAAGGGAACTACGCGCAGCGGGTCGGTGCCGGCGCCCCCGTCTACCTGGCGGCGGTGCTGGAGTACCTGACCGCTGAGATCCTGGAGTTGGCTGGAAACGCTGCTCGCGACAACAAGAAGACTCGTATCATCCCCCGTCACCTGCAGCTGGCTGTCCGCAACGACGAGGAGCTCAACAAACTGCTGGGCGGAGTGACCATCGCTCAGGGCGGCGTGCTGCCCAACATCCAGGCGGTCCTGCTGCCCAAGAAGACCGAGAAGGCCGCCAAGTCCAAGTAAACATGGAGACTCTCTGTCTGCTGGAACCAGCACCAAAAAGGCTCTTTTAAGAGCCAAACACTCATCTGATAAAGATCTCGGTTTCTTCTCTCCCTGCACACACAAATGTACTGTTTTTTTGTTTGTTTTAATTAACATGTAAGCGATAATGTGTTATCGATAGCTGCGACCACTTAGTCGATGAATATCACTTCACAGCTCATTGGCTTGTAAAATGACTAAACAATTAAGCATGACAGAGACCAGGAAGGACATTGAGGAGTCATTTCGTTTAAAAACCTTTAAACAAGTGTTCACAAATATGTTCATAAAGTCCTAAGCTGTATTTGTCCCTTATTTTACAGTGCAAGAAAAAAAAAACATTCGCATAAGTCTGTATGTTACAAGCGATAAGAAAGGCAACCAATAGTCAAAGTATCATTAAAGTGAAGATATTAATGGAAATCCTAACAAATGGAGGTGGAATGTAAGTTTCTAAGTCACTAGCCAGTAGCCTTCCTAGAACATTGCCAGCCAAAAGGGTTTGAACAAGTAAATACATTCACATTTACTTTAATAACAAGAGGGAAGTGATACAGATACTGCATTAAAAACTACTTATGCAGCCTACTTGATTATGGCTGAGCCTCAAAAACTCTTGGAAGTTTTACAAAGATACAAGCACTTAGACAGTGTTGTTGTCCTGCAAGTCCTACCAGTGGAAAGTCTACTAGATATTAAATGGAAGCAGTTAATGATCAACAACTAGGTTAACATTGAAGTTAAGGAACAACACAAGTGGTATTTAAGATATGCTTGCTTGGAACAATGAAGAGCACACGTATAATATTGAATTATGGGAAATATTAAAATGAGTAAAAGATTTCTTCAAATTCAAACTTAATTAATTATTAAAGCAAAAAATACCTTAAACAGAAGAAACAAAAATCTGTGGTAGATGAAGAAACTATGACATGTATTAAAGTACAAATAGACAACCTTAATCATGAATTAGTATATAACATTTATAAACAATCAGACTTAGATGACAGAGGTAATCTTATTCATGCTCTGAAGTCAGGCAGAAAAAAAACTCAAGATACATTTATCAAATGTATAAAATATCATGATACCGTTTACTGTGAAAAGCAGAAAAGAAATGTGATCAGGAAGTTGTGTTTTGATGCATGTAAGAAAATAGATATAGATGCAGGCTGTTAAAATATGTTTTTGGAAATTGTCCATTCATTTAGCTATGTAAATTTGGCTCATTTTAGTGGTGAGATTGGAAAAGAGGAGGTAATTGAGGCAATCCAACAATTTAACATCAGCAAAAGTCCTGGTCCTGACGGTCTGCCCACCGAGTTTTACCAGTTATATATTAATGATGTTTTAAACCTCCTGACTGCCATGTATAATGAAGGTATTAACCGTGACTGTATGGGCGACTATCAAGGTGTTTTATGTTTATTGTATAAGAAAGGTGATGACTCTGATATCGATAACTACAGACATCTCACTATTATGAATTCAGCCTATAAAATACTGGCTTAAATAATTGTGAATAGATTAAATGGCATACTAGATCAAATTATAGATAAAGAACAAACCTGTGCAATTAAAGGTGGAATGATGTGGGACGACTTGTGTATAGTAAGAGAACTTTTACACAAACCTGAAAAAAAAGCTTTCTATGTTGTTGGTCTCGATCAGAAGAAGGCATTTGATTACATTTCCTGAGATTATCTTTGGGCTGTAATGAAATCATACAGCTTCCCTGATGCCTTTATTCAAATAGTGAAATGTCTTTTTGTTAAATAAAGTGTCTGTGTAAATGTAAATGGTGTTTTAACCCATTCCTTTCAAATAGAGAGAGGAGTGAAGCAGGGCTGTCTTCTGAGCGCCGCCTTATACATCCTCTCAATAAGTCCTTTGATTAAAAACATCTACTCAGATCCTCAAAAAAGGCGGAGTGCAAGGAGAATTCTGTGGATGGGCTGGCAGAAGGTAAACAGGATTTATTTATTCTATAATTATAAAGTTGAGGGCCCGACAGTTACTCCACAGGCTGCTCAGTTCCTGTAAGAGACCATTAATCCCAGTATGTACAAACATATACAGATGGATCAAACAATACTGAACAACTGATAACTGCTGCTTTTTTTGTTCCAAAAGTCATGGGAATAAAGCCAGCTTAAAATGATCTGAATCAGATCCTTCACTTTTAGCTGTTTCAACTCCACTTCATTTATTTGATAACTTAAATTACTTTGACGATTCAGAATAATAAAACATAATACAATCATCAACTCAACAATTATGTATTGCTTAATATTAAGATGACAGTATATTGATTCCATGTCGGAATTCGGCATATAAAATGTATAGGGAGGCCTAGTTAAAAGTAGCTCTACTTTAACCCTGTAAGACCCAAATATAGAAAAAACCTAAAAAAAATGTTTATGTACGTTTTTAGAGAAATGTTGTAATATTGCAACATTGGGCTTAGTTGGGAGCAGGATTTCTGTATTTGTACTCACGTTGTGTGAACAATTCAGAACAACTAAGGGTTCATTTGCAGGGTTGATTGCTTACTTAGCCCCATAACGGTATATAACATTAATAATAATCACACATTAGTCATATTTTTATGAAGTCATTTATTAAAATTATTAAAAATATTATACAAGATAAAACTCTTAAAAAGCGCGCTTTTTCCCTCTTTTTTTCTTTTTATGACATTGGTCATGAAGACTTTCATTGGTGGTGAAAGTCCCAAAAACAGTCCCTGTTGTCTAAAAAGCAAAGGCGAACATCACACTTTCTGCATTGCGTGTTGGTGTATCCTTTATTGCACTGTCTGCAGCGTCCTCTCCCTGTCTTCCTTGGGAAATGACCAACTAGGTCCTTGCGTACATCCAATGGGAGGTTTGCACATCTCTTGGATGGCCTCTTCTGAGCATTCAGAGGGCTTCCTGATGTCACTGACTGTGTTGCTGGGCTCCCTTTGCCTGAAGATGGCCGTCCTCTCTTTGGAGTTTGAAGTGTTGCGTTTACCAGGATAAGAGAGGATGCTAGCTGTGCCTGAAACTGTCTCCTGTTCATTGTCTCTTTGCTAGACACCTTGAGCGCTTTACAGTCCCGCTTGTAGAGCAGCCAGGCATTGATCACAGCGAGGATGATGGTGTGCCAGAAGATGTACATGTACCAGCGACGGGATTTGATGGGGAACTGGTAGTTGTCTGCATACAGTTTGTAGTTCTGACCTTCTGGAAGTGTGGAAGCAAGTTTCATCACAACCTCACCTGACAATCCAAGTTCAGATTTGGCTCGTATTCCGTTGACACTGCCTTGGTAGACATCGAAGTCACACATCATGCCAGAGATTCCAGTTCTCACCCACACTTTGAATCCCCATGGGTTTGGCTTGCCTCGCATATATTGCTTGATGCTGCTGAATTTCCCCTTGAAAGGAATCATCATCTCATCCACAGAGTTGTGCTCTTCTGGTACCACCTGAAGGCATTTCTCTCTGAATGAATCAAGCCACAGTCTGAGTTTCCATAGTTTGTCTTTCTTTTCCGTCTCAGATACTGTCATGTTGTTTACAAAATGTAATGACGTCAACAGGGATTGGAATCTGTTGCGTGGCATCACATCAGCAACAGGGGAGTACCGCGTCTCTGTCTCCCAATACATACGGGTTCCAGCCATTTGTACCAGGCCCATCTTCAGGTACATGCCAAGCATTTTTTCAATTTCCTTTGCAGTGGTGTTTACAGATGTTCCATGCACCTGAAAGCTGTACTCATTCGTGTTTTGTGTCAGAGCCTCAATCATGTCTTCGGACACAAACTTCTGGAAGTATTCCAATGGTGTGTGGAGGGAAATGTCATCTGCTGTGATATCCAGACCAGAAAAATCAGTGTTGGGACTGATGAAATCTTTTTTCAGCCAGCGATACCTGTCACGGGGCATGGTGTGTTTCCTTGTTTTTGGCTCGATGTCCACGTAATTATCAGCTGGACAGACCATGGGTGGTTGGTTTTCTTTGTCCACTTCTTTACAGACATCTTCATCGGAGTCTTCATCACTCTCATCTGTGTCACTGATTTCAACCTCACTCTCTCCATTTTGGACCAGGTCAATAACATCCTGCACCGTGTATCGCGGCTCTCTCCTTGCTGGTGGCATTCTGAAAATAAAATATCAATTAATTAACATGAATATATGTTTTATATATTGTAGTAAATAACCTGAAGGAATAGATAGGGTGGTGGACCAAGTGCTCAGGGTAGAAATGTTTTCCATGCAGACAATACTGTCTGCCTGGTAAGTCGCTTTGGACAAAAGCGTATGCTAAATTCCCTAAATGTAAATGTAAATGTAAATGGTTTAATGGCTCTAATTATCATACTAAAAGGAAAACATGCATCCCCCCACTTACATCCACACCCCACATTCAGGAACATTCCTGTCCCCAGAACTGAATTGTTCCATGGACAAAGTCATGGAATTTTAGGTCAGGCTGATCAAATTAACTAAATTTTTTAAATCAGTCAAATTTGACCAGAACACAACACAAGGGTAGAATGTATACTATCCATGTATAAAGAAAGTACTCTGTTTCAGGCAGTGGTGTAGTGGAGGGAACACAACCTGTTGGAGCCCACTGCAACAAGCCAGCTGTTTTGACTACCACATTCACCCAGTGTTGTATAATTGCAACAATTATATAATAAGCTCTAAAATAAATTTGATGCATCTATTCCACAATAACTACATATGTACATGCTCTAGACATTATAATAACAACCAAAAAAAATATAAAAGACATTTTACTTACATGCATCTGATGAATCCAGTCCAATGAAACCAATAGATGTTGTTCGAAGGAAACCTTGAGAGGTTGTGTGAGTTCATGGCCAGAAGGCGTGACTTATAAACAAATGTACGATCCAATAACATTGTGAGACTGAACAATAGGACCCAATGACTATGTAAATGTGGTAAAAAAACAAGGGAAAAAAAGCCTGATTGTTTTTTAGGATGGTTAAAGGTAACGTTGTAATTTTACAACAAGGGGTGCTGCAGCTTCAACATTGAAGTTGTTAACATTAATCTGAAATGTAGCGTTCCCCATGAGTAGCTACTTCTACTTATGGCACTTAAAAATATTTTGAAGCAAATGCTTTTGTAGCCTAGTTTTACTTAAATGTTTTTAATGCAGGACTTTTAATTGCAGTTTGCAGTATTTCTACAATGTGGTATTGCTACTTTTACGTGTGTTATTTTACTTGAGTAAAATCAGTAATAGTAAACTCTGAAAGTATCAACTTGAAGTGAAGTGCTGCTGTTCGTCGGTATTTGTTCATTCGTCAATAAGTCACCTCGGTTCCCTATACAAATTAATCTTCTCTGAGGAACTGTTCCGTCTTTGGCGCATGCTCAGTCCTGCTCAGAAGACAGCCAATCCTGTTCAAGCAACAGCACAGTACAATTTGCATCAAGTTGATACTCTCAGAAGACAGCCAATCCTGTTCAAGCAACAGCACAGTCAAATTTGCATCAAGATGATATATATTGACCGGCCTGCACCATTTCAGGCATCTTCAGTCTCAGAAGGAAATCAAGAATCATGCCTGACGCAGTAGTTAAAGCGCCCAAGAAGGGTTCCAAGAAAGCCGTCGCTAAGAGCGTCAGCAAGACTGGCAAGAAGAGGAGAAAGTCCAGGAAGGAGAGCTACGCCATCTACGTGTACAAAGTGATGAAGCAGGTCCACCCTGATACCGGCATCTCCTCCAAGGCCATGGGCATCATGAACTCGTTCGTGAGCGACATCTTTGAGCGCATCGCCGGTGAGGCCTCTCGTCTGGCTCACTACAACAAGCGCTCCACCATCACCTCCAGGGAGATCCAGACCGCTGTCCGCCTGCTGCTGCCCGGTGAGCTGGCGAAGCACGCCGTGTCTGAGGGAACCAAGGCCGTGACCAAGTACACGAGCTCCAAGTAAACCTGATAAACCTGATGTAGACCAACAACACAAAGGCTCTTTTAAGAGCCACACACTTCCTCTGAAGACGTTTTCCTCATTCTCGTGTTAATATATAATGCTCAAGTGGCACATTGAATGTGCTACTGTTGTGGTAAACGAGGAGATACTGCCATGCACTATGACCGGGACCAGTGTTAGTCTAGCTGGGATTCCCCCTCCCCCCTGCTCTCCGTCAGGCCCTTCCTGATTAATTAAACTATTAGAAGTACAAAGTCATACCAGTGCTGCACTGCTAGGTCAGTTTATGAGAGCCATCTGCATTACATTAAGCTCATTAAAGGCTACGAGCATAACTTAACAAATTCCTGATTAGATCTCCAACCTCTGAGTTGAATGAAACTGGCACTTTGGATGGGAAAGACTGTTTAATTAAACTGAACTAAGACTCGATGTGATAAAAGGGAAGAGTTTGATAAATGGGACGACAAAAACAGGTTGCATAGGCTGCTTGACCAAATATTTTTCATATGTAAATAGAGTCCACTGGACTTGAGTTAAACCAAACATACAAACCAAATTATTTTTGGTCATTGTACAACTAAACATACAAATCTGAGCATAAACTGGACTGGCTCTGCCACCAAAGAGATATACACAAGAATAAATGAAAATACAAATGGTGGTTTGGTGGGATGTAAACATGTATCTGAGGCAGAGCAACTTCAGATCAGAAAAATCATGAATGACAAAATAATATCTGAAAACCTTTGTGATAGTGTGGCTGACTTGTCAGGTTGTTAGTTCAGTGGAGCTGCTATGTCAATACTAAAAAATGTCATGTGACCAGGATAAAACATTACAGCGTCTGCTGCTCGACTGCCAACGAACTAGAGTGAAAATGGCCGGTGTGAGTTTAACATCCAATCTGATGTAAAATCATGTATTGACTTTTTTCAAAAGAAACTGAGACTCAAAGAGAAGATTGATCTTGTTGGTGATTTGTGTTATAAATACACACCACATCTGGAAAAAAAAACCCTCTCGGCATCACAGTAAATGTATGTCTTGCTATGTCTGAGGCTTACTTACCTCTTTTTATTGGTGGTAAGGTGTTAAATAGATTTTTATCTTTAGTGTTAAATAGATTTTTTTTAACATCTATTTCGTATTCTCTTGGAATATATGAATGATACATTATAGTATATATATATATATATGTATATATATATATATATATATATGTATATACGTATATATATCTATATATATATATGTATATATATATATATATATATGTATATATGTATGTATATGTATATGTATGTATATATATATGTATATATATGTATATATATGTATATGTATGTATATATATATGTATATATGTATATACATATGCATATGTATGTATATATATGTATATATATATATATATATATATATATATATATATATGTATATATATATATATATATATGTATATGCATATATATATGTATGTATATATGTATATATATATATATATATATGTATGTATATATATGTATGTATATATATGTATATATATGTGTATATATATGTATGTATATATATGTATATGTATGTATATATATGTATATATATATGTATATATATATATATATGTATATGTATGTATATATATATGTACTATATATGTATATATGTATATGTGCATGTATGTATATATGTATGTATATATATGTATATATATATGTATGTATATATGTATATATATGTATGTATATATATATATGTATATATGTATATATGTATGTATATATATGTATGTATGTATATATATATATGTATATATATATGTATATATATATATATATATATATATATGTATGTATATATATATATATATGTATATGTATGTATATATATATATGTATGTATGTATATATATGTATATATATATGTATGTATATATGTATATATATATATATTTATATATATATTTATATATATGTAATGATGCATCTGACAGTAATTAAAATTTAAAAAAAGAATTCTGATCAATCATTTGACAATACACCCCACACCATTGCTTCAAAATATGATACAAATAAAAGTGCATATATATATTTTAATCTATTCATAAAATTCAGTTAATCTGATTTGTATTCATTTTAAAATGAATAAGATAGTGGATGAAAGCACCAGCCATCAACTGTTTATTGAGATAATATAAATTAATTTAGACACAAATGGTCCTGTGTTTAAAGTGATATATAAAACCAGTGGAAGACAATCAACGTGATTTTATTAATATATATGACTTAATAATCACCATTATTTAAAATAAATTAAGGTCACTTTTAATAATCATTTTTTTATTAATATAATTACCAATACTATGCACCTGATATTATTGCTTGTATTAGGTTAAAAAAGTAAGCTTGTTTTTTTATTGTGCCAAGTCTGGATCTGTTCGACTCGAGTAAAGGGATGTGACGATTTGCAGCAAATTGTGCTGCTCCATCTCACCCTGAACTTTCATGCATACAAGTTCATACAGCTGCTGTCATTCATTTAATGTAGTAAATCAGGAATTCAGTCGTCTTTAGTTCTACTGTAAACAGCTACAAGAAAGCCCATGCATGGCTTATAATACACAGTAAAATATTAAAGCAGCTGTTGGGGAAATTGTATGGTTGTCTCTCATTTGAGAATTGATATATACTCTTACACTCCTAGGCTCTCAATTACAAGGCCAATATAATTCTGAGTGCTGTAAATGAAAAGTATAAGGACAACACAGGAATATGCTCTTTATAGATGTGGGGGCTCTTAAAAAAGTATTATAAACGTAGTTGCATTATGATTGTTTTGTAAGTGTTAGTATATTGTGTGAATTTTATATTTCTTTCTAAATATGACTTTTCCATTTTCATACTAAAAATATTTCGGCTGTTAATAACAAGAATGAAGTGCTCTTAAAGATGATGTGGGTGGCTCTTAAAAGAGCCTTTTATCGGAGTGTTTGTTGTTGAGATAACAGCTCACTTCTTCTTGGGTGCTGCCTTCTTTGCTTTGGGCTTGGCAACCTTCTTAGCGGGGATTTCTTGGGTGCGGGGGCCTTTTTGACCACCTTCTTGGGACTCTTTGCTACTTTTTTGGGGCTCTTGGTCGCCTTCTTGGGGCTCTTTGTTGGTTTCTTGGCCGCTGCGGGTTTCTTCGCCTTCTTCGGTGACTTCTTAGCGACTGCTGGTTTCTTTACTGCCGCTGCTTTGGGCTTTTTGGCCGCTGCGGGTTTCTTAGCTGCGGGCTTCTTGGCTTTAGGAGCGGCTTTCTTGACCGGTTTCTCGACAGCCGTCTTGCTTATCTTGAAGGAGCCAGAGGCCCCGGTCCCCTTGGTCTGGACCAGAGTCCCCTTAGTCACCAGGTTCTTGATGGCGGTCTTGACCCGGGAGTTGTTCTTATCCACATCGTATCCTCCGGCGGCCAGAGCCTTCTTGACGGCGGCCGCAGACACGCCGCTCCGCTCCTTGGATGCGGCCACAGCTTTAACGATGAGCTCAGCGACGCTGGGACCAGTCTTCTTCGGCTTGGACACCTTCTTCTTGGCTACTTTGGCCGCAGCGGGAGCTGCAGCTGGAGCTACTTCTGCCATTTTGTAGCGTTGATGTGTTCGTCCTCACGGTAACAGAGAGTCTGTCTGACTGTTGAAGAGCTCAGAGCAGGGGGCTGCACTTAAACACACCATGAGAACCGTGGAGACTCAACCCAGCTCGTGGCTCCTCTGTGCACTCTGAAAGCAGAGTCACTTGTGTTTTCTCTTCACCGATAAAAGAGGAAAAACTAAATGTGGAAGAAGTACTGAAGACTAACAGTGAAGGGAGCCGATAGCGGACATGTTTCTCTTCATATTGAAGTCATGTAGAGCTCTGATGATCTCTGTATTTTGTTTGAGGAGCCTCCAAACCTCACCTACTTACCGCCGTGGACAGCACTGATGAGCGACTTTTCCCTCTAATTTCTCTCCTAAAATGATTTAAATGTATCAGAGCTCCGTCAAAAGTTGTTTTCCAACTGGTCCACATGTTTGTTCGGGACCACAATGTAAAAATAACTATCTAACACTGATCAGTTTTTAATAAACTGAAGTTATTCTTGGAGCAGCAAACACACTGATGATGGCCGAAGCTTATGGTGCATTTTAGCCAGAATTACTATCAGAGCTGAACACTGTGAGAAGGAACATGTCCTCTTCTAAAAACTACTTTAAATAGTCAGAAGTAGATCTACTATTAATGATCACTGTCAAATAAATGTCACCTGTATGGGACAGAAAAGTAATGCTTTATATATAGTTGTGCAACAGATTATAAAACTCAATGTTCAGATTGTATCACGGATCAGAGTAAGACATGGGCACTAAAGAAAAAAGGGAAACAAATATTAATTTTAGAGATTCCTGATAATGTTTTTTAGCTGCCGATACTAATTGCTGATGCTAATCCATATTAGCACATACAGATCCCTTTATTTTTTATTATACAGATGTTCTACAAGGCTCCCGACTATAATTTTTACGTCATCTTGTTTTCTTCCTGAAAACACAATTCAGCTGGTAAAGGCATTTTAAAGAAATGTTAATATTTATTGATTAAAACAAATCTTAGTCTAGTCATTAGTGGATACTGTATTCTAAGCTGCTTAGAGCTAGTGTAAACAGCTCATAGTCCCCTTTCTAACATAATTAAACCGGTTTGATCCAAAAGGGCAAAAACAAGTATTTTTGTCATTGTAGAAATAAAAATGATACATTTCCAAATGTTTGACCTATTGTATTACTACTTCTACCATGGGTCATTTAGTTTTATATCACTGGGAGCAGAACTGCAAGTCTTACTTCCTTCTTTGGTTCTAGGCCTGGCCTCGCTCCTCATTGCTATACTGAGGTCATCTTAAATATAATGGTTATTAATATATTACTTAAATCACAATTATATACAGCATATGCTTATTAGCACTACAAAATAACCACTTTATCTTCTGTCTGCCATGCATCCCATAGACAACCTCTCACTACTAGTTGTCTAGGATCATCTTTAGCTCTATTTTAATACTTCAATGATTAGAAAAAAAAAAATGTCAGTTGACCCTTGACACATAATTTGTGAAATGGCTTTGTAAATGAAATTGCTTTAAGATAAGATAAAACAATCCTGTATTAGTCCTGCAGCGGGGAAATTTACAGGATTACAGCAGCAAAGAGGATAGTGCAAAACAAGAGACATAGTAAATAAAAACACAAGATCCAAATAAGTATTATAAATGAGCAATAAAAAACAGTAAAGAACAGTAGAGAATCCACAGTAATATTATATATACAGACAGAAACTATTATAAATATTGTATTGCACAGTGTATTAGTGTCATGTGGTCTGCTGGGAGCAGAGCTGGTTGTGCAGCACCTCTCCTTCACACACCGGGGTGAAGCAGCCGGTGGCTGAAGGAGCTGCACAGAGCTGCCAGGGTGTCCCGCATGGGGTGGGAGGTGTTGTTCATCAGGGATGACAGCTTGGCCATCATCCTCCTGTCTCCCACCGTATCCAGTGAACACCCCAGCACACTGCTGGCTTTCTTGACAAGTTTATTTATTCTCTTCATGTCAGCTGTCGAGATGCTGCTGCTCCAGCAGACCACTGCATTAAAATAAATAAATAAATAAAAAAAAAATGGCTGATGCCACCACACAGTCAAAGAAGGTCTTCAGGATTGCTCCCTGCACGCCAAAGGACCTCAGAGATTGAGGTCCTATGTCAGCTGAAGATTAAGAGCAAATACTGTGTGGTTTATATTCTGGACCATTCATTTTTAGTCTCCGATTTAACAGCGTCGGACACAAAGAAGTCTGTGTTGCATCAACCTAAAACTGAAACAGGAAGAGTTGGTCATCTTTAGGATTTTTTTTAACCACCGTTTACAGACCTGGAACATTAGTAACCGAATCACGTCAAGTCAGAGCACATGGACTCTAACAAAACTGATCGTTCGCAGCCGCAAATAGAATATTAACCACATCATCATTGCATGATCTACAAAATCAGTGCATTTAACAACGTTTAATGAAAATGAATGTCAGTGTAAAGGAAGGAAACTCTTTAAATAGAGTACTGGATGGCCCTTAAAAGGGCCTTTTCTAGGTAAGATCGTTCAGTGTTTATCCCCCGAAGCCGTACAGAGTGCGCTCCACATCTCTTCAGAGCATACACCACATCCATGGCGGTCACGGTCTTTCTTGGCGTGCTCGGTGTAGGTGACGGCATCACGGATCACGTTCTCCAGGAAGACCTTCAACACACCGCGGGTCTCCTCGTAGATCAGACCGGAGATACGCTTCACTCCGCCGCGGCGAGCCAGACGGCGGATAGCGGGCTTGGTGATGCCCTGGATGTTATCACGGAGGACTTTACGGTAACGCTGGCGCCTCCTTTACCGAGTCCTTTTCCTCCTTGCCTCTTCCGCTCATTTTCACTGGTCAATGTCTTCTAAAATGATGTGCTTTGCTGAGGGGTTCCCAGGTATTTCAATTCGGTCTGGACGTGATAGAAGATACGGGCGAGGCTTTTCTCTTCTTTGGATTTGCATGACAATTGATAATTCAATTAGCGCCATATACTGAACAACAGCATTAA
>NW_026552655.1:0-1976 GCF_027596085.1 Anoplopoma fimbria | reverse complement strand
TCACTGTTGGGATTGTATTGGGCAGGTGATGAGCAGTGCCTGGTTTTCTCCCACACATATCAGTCTCATCAGACTAGGGTGTGCCAAATAAATCGTCATGACGATGCATCATGATCTAATTTTCACGATCTACTGCATCGATTGTTGACGCAAGAATCGATTATTAATTAAAAAAAATGAATAATTAAAAAAAATGAATAATTAAAATTGCATGAATGGTTGGCGAACATCAAGCATTTCCGGCCGCGATACTGCGACAAGTCATTCTTAAACAAAACATGGAGGAGACAGAACAAATCTGCCCGGCTCCGTCACATTTCAAGTCTGATGTTTGGAAACATTTTGGCTTTAAAAACAAGGGCCAGTATCCTTTTCTGTCTCGATTTGCAAACACTGTTACATCGCAATGAAATACTGTGTCCCCTCAGAGAGCACTACTGCAGGGGCATTATCTCAGAAAAAAGGAGTGTCATTTCCCCTGAGCAACCTGGAAGCTTCTGTTCCTAAACAAACAACATTCGATTGCACTAAGCCCCAGCATTATAGCTGTTATTGCTAGTTCAACACTTGTTCATTTGTTTTTTAGTGGATACTGGACACTGGACACATGCAGTTGATGCATTTTGCTGCGAGGGATGTTTGCAATATATATATATATATTTTTTTTTTATATAGTTTTATAAAGCCTATTCACTTTTTGTGGCATCAGTTTGTCCTCTTATGTTTATGAAATGATATTGTTGTTATAATGGCAGCTACTTCCAAAAGGGGAAATGTTTGAATGTTTTCATTTCATTGGTTTAAAGGACCACTGAGGCCATGTAAACGGCACTGATTATCCTTATTTTGTTATTTTAAGTTTTATAAATCCTTAGCACTTCTTGTCAGTGTATCCAGTAATAGTCGTTTCAATAAATACAGCTATGTATGAATTGAGTTGCTTTGAGTTATCAATTGAACACACTATCCAGATCATACACAGCCAGTCAGCCACTGGTAATGGCTTAATTTTTTAACAGTGTTCAGTGAAAATTCGCAATGCACGCAATGCACGCAATAATTCAAGTATCGCGATGCATCGTGGATAGAATCGCATCGCGGCATGTGAATCGTGATACGAATCGAATCGTGACTTCTTTGGCAATACCCACCCCTACATCAGACCAGAGAATCTTATTTCTCATAGTTTGGGAGTCCTCCATGTTTTTTGGCAAACTCTATGCGGCTTTCATATGTCTTGCACTGAGGAGAGGCTTCCGTCCGGGCCACTCTGCCATAAAGCCCCGACTGGTGGAGGCCTGCAGTGATAGTTGACTTTGTGGAACTTTCTCCCATCTCCCTACTGCATCTCTGGAGCTCAGCCACAGTGATCTTTGGGTTCTTCTTTACCTCTCTCACCAAGGCTCTTCTCCCACGATTGCTCAGTTTGGCTGGGCGGCCAGGTCTAGGAAGAGTTCTGGTCATCCCATACTTCTTCCATTTAAGGATTATGGAGGCCACTGTGCTCTTAGGAACCTTGAGTGCTGCAGAAATTCTTTTGTAACCTTGGCCAGATCTGTGCCTTGCCACAATTCTGTCTCTGAGCTCCTTGGGCAGTTCCTTCGACCTCATGATTCTCATTTGTTCTGACATGCACTGTGAGCTGTAAGGTCTTATATAGACAGGTGTGTGCCTTTCCTAATCAAGTCCAATCAGTTTAATTAAACACAGCTGGACTCCAATGAAGGAGTAGAACCATCTCAAGGAGGATCAGAAGAAATGGACAGCATGTGAGTTAAATATGAGTGTCACAGCAAAGGGTCTGAATACTTATGACCATGTGATATTTCAGTTTTTCTTTTTAATAAATTTGCAAAAAAATTTCTACATTTCTGTTTTTTTCTGTCAAGATGGGTTGCTGAGTGTACATTAATGAAAAAAACGAACTTTTTGATTTTAGCAAATGGCTGCAAAAAAAAGAGGTGTAAAGGGGTCTG